>NW_024064858.1:602180-805048 GCF_009727055.1 Benincasa hispida | reverse complement strand
ACCACTTCGTGCCCGGTTGCGTTAGTAACTTCAACGCGTCCTCCATCTGCTCTTCTGTGGGATCATTAATAGTCTTGTTCCCTGGCGCATCAGGGTTGTCCTTCATTTGATAAATTTCATTGATATCCCTTGCGTTGAAGGATACTATCTCTCCCTTAAAGGTCACCGCATCCCTATTTTCATGTAAGCGCCTATGATGAAAGCATTGCGCTACCTGAGCCACTATGATGGATGGGCACTGGCAGAATGTATCCCACCCATGCTCCACAATTACGCTCGTGATGAGGTCAGGTAATGGGGTCGGCGTAGGGTAGAAGCCCATCTCAATCAACATATCATCGTTCTCCTTTTTCTTTGATGATCGCTTCTTGGATGTCGCGGGTTCGCTGTTTTCTGCTATGGCCTTGCCTTTTGACAACGCAAGGCGGGTTGCTTGTCGTTCTCTCTTTTCCCACTCTCTGCATTGCTCTTTTTTCTCGCGCTCAGCGAGTTCTTTACCCTTGCTCTTATATAAGCACTTCTTATTGGCTTCGCTCTTCTTCCTCTTCTCCTTCAATAACAATCTGTCCTCTTCTTCTTTCTTCCTCCTCTCTTCTTCTTCTTCTTCTTCTTCTTCTTCTCTTGCAAACTCTTCTTCGAATTGCTCAGAGGCCAGCAACAGGCGTTGTTCCTCCTCGTGTTTCCAGATCTCTTCAAGTCTGGCAATCTCATTGTTGCGTTGCATTTTTTCAAACTCCAATTTTCTTCTTCTATCCCCCTCTGTGATGATGAGCTTGCCCCTCTCCATCTTTTCTTGCTTCTTTTCTTTTTCTCTCTTTCTCTTCCAATGCTAAAATTAATATTTGAGGGTCAATTGTGGACCCTTGCGGCGCATTCTCCCTGCGACGCCGCATTAGGGGGGTTCCCTCTGCTTCTTCTCCTTCATCCGTCGCAACCAATTGCATTGCTTCAGGTTGCGCTGGTTCCATCAGCTCAGCCGTTTCCCCCTTATCCTCCCTTGCGGAGGTTGATTCTCCATTCTTCTCAAGGCTTGCAGCTCTCTGCCTTGCTTCTTCTTCTTCTCTCAGGCGTCTTCTTTCATGTCGATGCAATCTTCTCTCCCCTTTCTCCTTCTTCTTCCTCTTCTTCTTGGCCTCGTCATCTTCATCATCATCCTTTTGCTTTTTGTCTTTCTTGCCTTGCGATAATGTGAAGACTCCACCTCTCCAGCCTTCTTTCCCTTCTTCTTCTTCTTCTTCTTATCTTCCTTCTTTGCCTCTTGTGGCTGCATCTCTCTCTTCTTATCTTCCTTTTCGGCCTCTTCTGGCCGCACATCCCCTGCAACCTCCCCCATCGCAATGTCAGAGGTCACTAATGCAACCTCTGCTTCCTTGGCCTCCTCGACTATGATATATTCTTCTTCTCTTTCCTTGATCGCAATTTCCTCTTCTTTTCTTTTTGGAGGTTCGTCATAAATTTCTACGATGACAGTTGCCTCATAAGTCTCACGGACCAGAACATCATTCGCCTTTTCTTCTTATTCAACCACCACTTCTTCCACCACCACTACTCCATCCTTCACTTGTAGATCCGCCACTACCCCCGCCTCCTCCTCCGTAGGCAGTGGTTGGTTTACAACCCCCGCCTCGGGCAGTCCACCTCTTTGCTCCAAGGTACTTAGGATGTTGCCAAACACCTCTGTATCATCTCTTCTCTTCTTCTCGCTTTCAGTGGAGATGGAAGGTGTTGGCGTAGGCATGCTCTTGGTGCTTCCTCCCTTCTTGAACATAGGAGGCCTAACGGGCAATTTCTCCGGGATCTTCCGACGATTCTGGGGATGGTGTTGGCTTGGGCGGTAAGCCTACAACTGGCAGCCAGAAATGCTGCCTCTCGCATGGCTACTTGATCAGGGGTGGAAGGTAAAGCGGATTAGTTTAGGGTTTGGTCAGCCATTGATACGAGCTTGGAAGGGCTGATAAAAACTCTATCTTCTGGGGAGAAACAAAGGTTTGGGATGCAAGACGCTTAGGGTTTCTGGTTTTCCAAAGTGAGGTCCGTGGTGGGGTCCAACGTGATTTTTACGGCGACTAGACTTGAGCAGCTCAACAGGCGCATCGTTTCACCTCCCTCATTTATGGAATTTCAGAAAAAGTGTCCTTTCGTCTGCCAAGTCATAATTGCTTGTGGATACGAATCGATTGGACTTCTTCCCAAATTTCCAAACGAATTTTTCATTAATATTTTATTTGAATGGACGAATGAAAAAGAATAACGCATTGTGCTTACCAACGCAACTATATCTTTGCAAAGGACGAGCAACAACGCATGTATTCCCGCAACACACCCCTTAACCAACGCATTTCTGGAGGATACCTCAACATTGTGCATTTGGCTAAGGATGGGCAAAGGACATATGTGAGTGCAACACACCCCTCAACTCAATACAATTGAGTTAGGTGAACACAAAGCATTCCTGATTGGTTTGATATGCGTC
Organism: Benincasa hispida; assembly: GCF_009727055.1. Taxonomy (NCBI): domain Eukaryota; kingdom Viridiplantae; phylum Streptophyta; class Magnoliopsida; order Cucurbitales; family Cucurbitaceae; genus Benincasa; species Benincasa hispida. The sequence goes on along the minus strand of NW_024064858.1, from coordinate 802,575 downwards.
CATTATCGTCTTGCTTTCTTGTTGTTAATTGTTTTTTTTTATTTTTATTTTACAATTTTCATCAGCGCAAGTGCTGTGGCTTGCGGCAATAGATTTTCCTTTATTACTCAATCATTCACAATTTAAAGCACAACGCAATGATTACAAAAAAAGACAGAATTAAGGACGAGACAGAATTAAATGCAGTTAAGTGAATGAGGAAATAAATTCATAAAGTAAAAATTGAATTAAATGAAGAATTGAAGACAGAATTCAGAATTTAAAGAGAGAAATTCAATAAAGCATTAAACATAGTATTAAGATATGGACCGAAAATTGTGTTGACCTGTGCGATCGCAATCCATATCTCCGCAGGCGATCAGGCTTGCCTGCTCAATGTCTTAAGGACATTGCTCCTTCCCTATAGATCCTGGGGCTTCTGAATTGCTGGGCAATGTTCTTGGTGTTCAACTTCTTAGCTCAGAGGCCAGTTGGGCCACTTGAATCTCCAGATTTCTTATAGAGGATGCTTGTGCTTGCATCACTGCATCATTTTTATCCATATACTGCTTCAACAGCATCTCTAACGAGCCTCTTGAGGTGTTTGACGATGATGCTTGCTGGTTATGCGGATTTGATTGCCCTTGGTTGTGGTGAAAAGGAGGATTTCCTCTACTGCCCCCTTGGTGGTTCACTGGCCCCCCTAGGTTGGGATTGCCTCCACAACCGAAGTTAGGATGGCTCCTCCAGCCCGGATTATAGGTGTTGCTGAAGAGGTTGTTCTGGATAGCACACACTTGCTGAAGGTTCAATGGACACACATCAGCTTCGTGAGCCCCTCCACATTTGACGCAACTGATTTCGGCCACTTAAGCCAGTGCAGCGGGTCCACTTATTGTGGAGCAATGGCTCCTTGGTTGATTGCCATTGATTGAAGGATCAAGGTCACCGCTGCCATTTGCGCGGCCAACACGGTCATTGTCTCCGCAGGGACAATTTGCTTAAGTTTTCGTTTTATTGGCACCTCGGCCTCCATAACCATCGTCGATCCAATCATCCATATTCCGCGAGATGCGATCGAGGATGACTTGGGCTTTCGTGTATGTCTTATCCATAAAACCTCCTGCCGCGAAGGCATCAACAATAGCCTGGTTGCTCTGTTCAGGCCATTGTAAAATGTTTCCATCAACACTCAATCGCGAATCCCGATATGCGGGCAGTTTTTCACCAGTCTCCTGAATCGCACCCAGGCAGTGCTTAGGGTCTCATTCTCCTTTTGTTCAAAGTTCAACACATCTTTTTGTCGCCTTGTGTTGACGACAGGTGGGAAGAACTTCTTCATGAACTGCTGCACGAATTGCTCCCATGAGGTGATCTCATTTGTCTCCAGTAAGTAAGTCCACCTCTTAGCCTCATCCCTCAAAGTGTAAGGGAACAAATACAATCTTATATTTTCTAGGGTCATGCCAGGTAAGGAAAAATTGCCGTACATCTCGACAAAGCTGGTCAGATGGGCATGTGCGTCTTCACTTTGCAGACCCCCAAACTGCCCAACATTTTGAATCATCTGCAACATGACCGGCTTAATCTCAAAACGCGCATTCTCTTCCACAGTTGGCCTCGAGGTTCTAGGTGAAAAATCATACAAATTGGGTGCCGCATAATTACGCATCGGGATGTTGCGATCAGCTGCTAGGAAGACAGGATCCTGAGCCGATCGAACAACCCCTTGGTTCACAATTGGCACCGCGTTATCGTTATTGTCCACCATGTTGGCTGCCTTCTTTCGCTTAATTCGATTCTGAGTACCCTTGCATGGAAAGTTCGCTCGATCTCAGGGTCAGTTATGAATTCCGGTTGAGCACCATGACTCCTAAGCCGTCAGGCTGCTCTCCACGTTGAATAGCCAGTACAATGAGATCTATCCTGCAAAATACCAAAAACAAATGCAAACAATAAACCGTTAAGCAAGTCCCCGGCAACAGCGCCATAAACTTGTAACGCATGTAATTAAGATAGGTATGATTGATGAAGTTCTATGCTCGAAATGATGCGATACTACCGCTAGATATGCATTAATGATGGGTGTCCACAAAGTATGCCATGCGTTGTCACAAGTTTCCATACGATAATACCAAGTGTAATTCCATTGCAAGTTTTTCGGCGTGATTCGAGGTCGAACACGGGGACTAGTTTAGGTTATTGTGGTATGTTCATGATATATGCGACCAGGTTTTCAATCTTTAAAAATGTGTTTGTACAGGTATATAAATTGCGATAAAATAAAGTAAAGCGGTAAAGACGCGATAATAAAATGAAATACAAAAACCTAAGCTAGATGATATAAGATACAAGCTTCATGTACAAGATGCTTGGGTCAAGGCTGGCTGTGAAAGTTGTGCGAAGACGTGGAATGCGACGACAAGTCTTATGAACAGAATAGAATGAGAAAGACAAATAATATAAACAACGCAAGTTCTCAATTGCGTTGAAGCTACAGATGTTGTTCCGGTCTTCTCTTGGCATACACCTTGCAGTGATCAGCCGCGCTACCACATGTCTGTGGTGAAACAGAGACTAATGTAATGAACGCAAGGTTGCTTCCATGTCTGAAAGTACTACTCGCTTTAGTTAGCGCATTCTTCTGACCTTCTCTCGATAAATCAGAATGACATCTTTACTTCTATTATCACAGGTGAAGATGCCGTCTAGCATGCCTTAGCTAAACGCATTTTATATCTTTAACACAAATTAAGTACTTAGTTAATTCATATTGCTTATCAAGGAATTAAGAAGACATCATGAAGAAAGTGATTGATGGATGAACGGAAATAGACAGAAAATGGTAAATGAAAGCTATCAAAACATTTAATACATCTATTAAGCGTTTGATACATGATATGTGAATGAAAAGATAAAGAAAACATGAAATACAACGATGAAAGAGATAGAACAAATAAAAACAAATGCCAATGTCTTGGCACTGATTCGATGGAGATCTTCTTGCCGGATAGGATGGATTTGATGGTAGGAAGAGCTTCCCTCTCAGGCTTGCTCCACTGGTAGCAGGGATCTTTGCGCAGAGATTTCAATCGGGTGTTTGGCAGGTTAGATCTAAGATTCACCTCTCGGCCTTATCTCGTCTTCTTCTCAGATTTCTTCACTCAAGCACTCAGCTCACCCTTTTCTCTCAACTGTTTTGCAGCATTTACCATGTATCCCGTAGCATGCTTTTTCTCTGAAATCAATGGGGTATTTATAGGTTCAGATCTTTGACTCTGACCTTATGGTCCCCACTTGATTGTCATGGTAATTCCGAAGATGGAGGGATATTGTTACTTTTTTATTCAATAAGACGGTCAATTCTGCACAACCGTTAGTTGTACACGTGTCTCAATCTTCCGCTTTTGCGTTGCTCAGCTGCATCTTTCGACCATGGATTCGCATGCGGTGTTGTTTTTATTATCGCATGCAATTGAAACACAACTCTGGATCGACTATCATATTGCGCCGTCATTGCGGTAATCATCTCTTCATTGTTGATTGATGCGCGCAATGTGACACAGATGCGTTGATCAGTTTCTCGTGAGGCTTGAGCGCAAGCGGTGACTTGGTCTCCTGCAAAACAGTGTAAAATTCGGCTAGTCTTCCATCTTTATGATGTTAGTGGGTGTAATTACAAACATTTATAATTATTGTAATACTAGGCTAATTTTCAAAGAATCGGCGCATATTCACTAACTTTTGGCCGCAATATCTAGATAAGGTGGCATAAATAACTTATATTTCTACAAGTTATCAAAAATGTTACTCGATCGTTTAGTCTCTCAAGTTATCGTGTAGTAACTCTATCATGAGTGCTTGTCTCATCTGGAATAATAAAAACCAATTTTCATTTATACCACTTTTGCCATAAAATTAAATAACTACCCACTAAGGGTGGTTGTAGAGAAAAAAGGTTTATTATCAAATAATAAATAAATTATAAATAAATATGATAACTAACTAATCATATTATATTTATAACCTATAGTTTTAATATTGCATCATATACAATTTATAAACCATAGCTCTTTTCTCTACTTTATAACATCTAAAATAAATCATATTTATATTAAATTTAACAACTATGAATCTTATTTATAGAAAAAATATTTGAATCATATTCAAGTAGTTATTCCTCCAATTAAACAATAATATATCAAATTCATTATATCAATTACATCATATATAATTGAATTAATTTAAAAATATCAAATATAATCAAATTCCCTCTTGTTAATTTGAATATTTCAAACTAACCCAAAAACTAATTCTCAACTTAAATCCATTGAGTTACCAAGAGGACCTTATGGTCCTGTAGCTTGAAGCTCCAACAGTATGTGAATAATTGATTAAACTTTTTAATCACATTATCCACCACCCGTTAACTGCCTAACATTCCACTAAAGACCGACAACTGCACTCTTCATACTACAGATATATTTCTATGTTCATTGGATATAACCAATCAACAGTATGATGACCCTTCACAAATTACTCATAAGTACAATTTGGCCAAATTACCATTTTCCCCCTGTTGTTACATCTAACTCCTTAAGTACCACTGATCCCTTTAATGAACAATAGATCATAGTCCCACTATGACTAAACCTTGCTCGGGCCAAGAGAGGGTGTGGCGCCACATAGCCCAAGTGGCATTCTTCTAAACATATATGTACCATAAGTGCTTATAAACGTGGTCTTTTCTTGATCTTCCTGTGATATTGGTATTTGATAGAATCCTAAAAATCCATCGAGAAAACAAAAATACAGTTTCCTGACAAGACGTTCAACCATGTGGTCAATGAAAGGAATAGGAAAGTGATCCTTTTTTGTTACCTCGTTTAGTTTTTTGAAATCTATGGACATTCTCCAACTGTTTTGTACTCTCATTGGAATCATCTCACCTTTATCATTTTTTACAATGGTCATTCTAGTTTTCTTTGGTACCACATGTATTGGACTTACCCATTGGCAATCTGGAACTGGGTATACTATTTTAGCTTCAAGGATTTTGATAATTTCCTTATGAACTATTTCTTTTGTTAGATTAAGTCTTCTTTGAGGTTGTACGGTGGCCTTGGCTCCGTCTTCTAGAATAATCCTGTACATACAGAGGGAAGGGCTTATTCCCTTATTATCATCCAAAGTCCAACTGATTTCTTTTTTGTAGATCTTCAATGTTTCCACTAATGTGCATTCTTGAGAAGACGTGAGTTCTTTATCAATGATAACTGGAAAGGCTTTTTCATCTCCTAGGAAGACATACTTGAGGTGTGATGGGAGGGTCTTAAGCTCGATCCCTTGTACTTGAGATTCAGCAATATCCTTATTAGAAGAATTAATATTCAAGTCAAAATCATTAGAAGTAAGCAAAGAATCAATTGAAGAGTCATCATCATCAAGGTCAATGGAGGGGGTAACTGATAACGGGCAGAAATGCACGTTATCATAGTGCTAAGTTCGTAAATAATACTGGTTTGCACTGATAAAATATGATAAATTGCGTCCAAAAGCATTAAGTTTACAACATTGCGGTCGCATGCGTTCATCGCATAGAAACAATTGATTTTTGTATTTTTATGCAGAATATGCGTTGACGCAAGGCGAAAAAAGCGATCACAGGAAATCATTGGTCGAGCGCAGCGTTAACGCAAGGCTTTGCAATGATTTGTGTTGGCAAACATCTGCTCAAGAAGGATTGCCGCATAGAGTCGGCGCAACTTGGTGGGCGCATCTGGGTGAAAGGCATAATTAATCATGATGGGACAAAGAGCTGATGAAGGTCGAATCCGAGTTAAGCTGACAACCGCTAACGATAACAAGTACATTCAGCTTTTTGGTGACAAATATTCGGCGTATCAGTTAGGTAATTAAAGCCATCCCATCTGTACAATCATAAGAGAGAAGCCGCCTTCACCCTGAAGCTCTATAAATACCAGAGACATCCTTTAGGAAAGGGGTTCCACCAGTTAACAAGTTCACCAATTCGGAAGTTCCGAGTTCACAAGTTCTGTTCATAGTTTAGCCTTGTTTTTAGATTTTGTTTTATTTTAAGGTGGATGCGAGAGAATGAGGTTGTGCCGACAGATCATTTCGGTAAGCTTGGGAGAGCGCCGGAAGCTTCAAGATTAGAGAGAGAGCCGACTCTTGCGGAAGCAGGAATATCTTTTGAACCGAATAGAGTTGCCAGTGTAAAAGCCTTGGGCAACAAGGGATTGCTACCAGGCTCTCGACCTTTAACTTCCATTTTTATTTTGTATTCAAACTCATTTATAAAAATGGAATTTACTTCTCTATATCTATTCACTCTCTGTTATTTACGTATGAGTAGCTAAATCTGTTGAATGGGTTGAGGAGCACTTAGCTAGCTTAACTGGGAATCTTCATTCTATGCGATTATCTTGTATTATGTATGTTTCATTCGTCCATTAGAGATACTCGAGAGGGTAGTCTAAGGACAAGATCTAGGCTTGGGAAGGTCAGATCAGAATCTAGGCTTGGGAGAGTCAGATTAGAACGCATAATCAAGAGATAGAAACTTAGGAATAGCCACTGTTTGCTATTAACGCATCACATGCATCCTATAGATAGAATATGATTGTGTACTGTCACCTTGCCTTTGTGCATCTTGCATCATCACATAGGAAAAGAGTACAGACTTAGGAATAAGCTCTATGGACACTTTTGCATTTGACACATGCGTCCTAGACTTAGGAGCATCGCATTTGCATTGGAAAATGACATGTTGTGCATGGTTGTAGCACGATCGCATAGTCTAACGCATTCCCAAGTAATGCTAGCTAAGGACCTTCTTAACCCGTTCATCCACATACTCAGTGCATCTATCACACAATGAGACTTTTCTCAAATCCACCGCATTTGTTTATTTTTCATTACCGCAATCAACAAACAAACCAACAATTAATTGAGTTACCAGTTACTACAAAGTTTTCTAAAGATTACCACCGCAACTTGTTTTCACAAGTCCCTGAATTCGACCCTGAACTTACCAGGAACTCAGTGGGGTTTACACTTGGATTCCACTAAGAAAACTTGAGTGCTCAATGCATTTTCATCATCGCAATTCATCCATAATTCCACATCATAAAATCACGCATCAGTAACCAAACAATCAAAAATTTCATCAATAGTTAACAACAATTCATCAAACATATCATATGTATCTATGGAGAAAAGAGACAAATACTCCTTTGGAAATTTCATGGCATAATATACGTTGAAAGAATTTACTTCTCCATAAAATTCTACCGATAAAGACCCCTTATCTACATCAATTCTAGTTTTTGCAGTTTTCATGAAAGGTCTTCCAAGTAATATTGGAAGAAGAAGTAGTGTAAGGTTCATCAGTTCTTAAGATATAAAAATCAGTAGGAAAAATCAATTTGCCAACTCTCAACAAGACATCCTCAACTATGCCTAGAGGTTGTATGTATGACCTATTGACTAATTGTATGCAAACATTAGTTCTTTGCAGGGCATTCAATTTCAGGTCTTTATAAACATGAAAAGGCATTCCAATCCTTTTGCATGTCCTCTTATGCGCCCACCTCATCCTTGGCTCGGTCAAGACATCACTTAGTTGAGCCACATACCCCACTTTTCTGTCATTCTGACCTTGCTCCCCAAGTTTTCTCAAGTCAATGCATGGTAGCTTCTGATGGACACATGGTTGCTTCACCAACTACTCTATATGTGTCTAACATCACTTCTACGTGACCACATTGTGTTCCAACACATGTTTCCCTAGGTTTGGACATATGGTTCCTAACTATGCTAGCAACTTGTCTCCTATCTTATAACATTACTCATCTTTGGCTCATAGCAAAGGTATGCGCCTCACCTATACTTTCCCTCCTAGGTATGTGTCAAACTAGCGCAATTGTGCTTCCTTTGTGTAACTCTTTCCCAAGGGGTTGTCTTTGCTTCCATCTTATTCCACATAGACCCAAAATGGAATCCACAAAGTCTCTAATACATCCAACTCTAGCCCTATGCATCCAACCTTCCCATACTTCCTTCTTCCTTGGTTTCTATCTTCCTCTCAAAGCATAGCTTTTTCCATCAAGCTCAGAGTATATCCATATGTCCTCTTTGTCTCACTTCACCTCTAAGCGTTCGCCCATATGGCCATTTATACGCCCACTTCTCCATCTATGCACCCAACACTCTATTTTTTAGGGTTTCATCCATTTGTCTTGTCCTATGTTGCTCAACACTTAGCCCAATTCTCTCCCTCGAACACCCTATGCACTCACCAATCTCCTTCTATACGTCCAACCCTAACTTCTCTATTTGGTGGTGCATAGTTCAACACAAAGTCCAGTCAACACTTAACCAAATCTTCCCCATGCTTTCACCTTGTCCCTAAAATCAAATCATGGCTCTTCAAGCTCATAACATAGTTGATAATACACATGGGATAGCTTCTCATGTTCACAGTATAGTCTTTTATGTTCTCAGCATAGTCTTCTTTGTTTGTAGCATAACTATTTATACTCATAGAATAGTCTCTTGTTTTCATAGCATAGTTTCCAACATTCCCCACGCATCTAAAATTGTCCAAAATCTCACATTGGATGCGCCTACTATGCATCCAACTTGTTATGCTATGACTTGGTCAACTACGCTATGACTCTCACCTACGCTATGACCTACTACCCTAGCTACTCTATGAGTTGAACATAACCGAGATTCTCCATGCTCTTCTATGCTATGAATCCAACCTTATTTTCATAGCATAGTTTGGACATTTAGCCATGTTTTTGATTCCTGATTACTATGCCTCTAATATTTAGAAATTTTTCTTCCTGCAAGGCATAGTTTTAGGTACTTAGTCAAATTTTTCCTTCCAAGGCTTGAATTATGAGCTCTTCTTTCCACCTAAGGAAATTCTATGAAGGATCGAGCGTTACATACTACACCTTTCCCAAATCTTTTATTTTGAATTGGTTACCCCTCATTTTTCAATATCAGTAAGGTGTTGGGGTTAATGCCCTAAATCTCATAGGGTCCTATAGTTTGTAAATATTGTATGAACAAACTCTTTATGTGATTAATAAAATATATAATTTTTTATTCACATGGTCTATAAAATATGTGATATTTTAGTTGCATTAACCACAAACCAATAAACTAACATCCAAGATTATCATTGTAACTTAAACATGTATGTGGTGACATGCGGGTGGATAATGTTTAAATTATAACCTAAATGGTCTGTAGTAGGTGGACAAGGTTGGGTACCTTATCCTGGTGACATTACGAGTATGGTCTGCTTTGTAGGTGTTACAATTGTTGTAAAGTGCTACAAATGATTTGATCCTGATCATTCATGCATTAGATATGCGAGCGGGGATATTCTATACAAAGGATTTTTTATAATACCGGACCACGAAATGTTTAGTCTCATTATATACCACCATTCCTAATAGAGACTTTATATTTCACCAGGATGACCATAGGTAACATGACCTGAATCCTGATTGAGTTGTGAACTCCTGCCTATGAGGGCGGTCCTTTGATTTGTATGGGTGAGAGTGGCCAGATCGCCAACTCAACAAGCCTACCATTTTGAGGATTTTTTTGATTGGGGAGTTGGGAACACAACTACACAAGATTGAATTCACTCCTCCCCTTAAGCAAAGGTAAGTAGAAAAATTGCTCCCTTAACGGCTGATTTTGGTTCTTGAACAATTCGGTGCCACACCCTCTCATGGCTCGAGAGGAGTTTAGTCATAGTAGGACTATAATCTATTGTTCATTAGAGGAATGAATGGTACTTAAGGAGTTAGATGTAACTTCAGGGGCGAAGAAACTAGAGAGAAGAAAAGTTCTCTAATTAATGTGATAAATGCCATAAAATAGAGAGAAGAAACTATAGTTTATATTGTATGTGATAAAATATTAAAACTATAGGTTATATGTTATATTTGATATAACACATAGTTTAATATAAATATAATATGATAAGTTAGTTATCATATTTATTTATATTATTTTATTATTATTTGAATAATAACTTCCCCATCTTTTTTTTCCAACCACTTTAGTGGGTGGTTTTAATTTTATGGCAAGAGGAATAAAAGAAAAGTGGTTTTCTCTTCTTCCTCTAAGATTTTCTATTGTTGCTGTACGATTGAGAGTTTTTGGAGAAAAGTTCTGTGATTTCTTGTGAGATAATTCTCAATCTACTTCCTCCATCAAATCTTATCCCTCCTAACCAAAATAGTCAGAGCCCACCACACCCGAGTTCTCACCTCGAGAATACCAAGGACTCTTTGTGGTTGTGTCCGAATTTTGGTTCGAGAAAATCTTGAACTTCAAGAAGTTGTTGGTTCATCACTGTTCGACGGAGGTTTTGTGAAGAAAAAGGTTTTCAAAGGTAATGTATCTTGAACATTTTTTCTTGTAAAAGTATACTGTAAATTATTTTGAATGCATATCTATTGTATGTTTACTGTAAAGTTTATTTTCAATAATTAATGGAATTTGAACGATTTGCTTCCACTCAAGGTTCTCCTCACATGAGTTTCTTCATAAGGTACACTACATCATTCTTAATAAGTAGAATATTGTCCATATAAAGTACTAAGAAAGCTACTTTACCGTCAATGATTTTCTTGTAGACACAAGGTTCATCAATGTTTTAATCAAAACCAAAAGATTTTATCACAGTATCAAATCTAATATTCCAAGATCTAGACACCTGCTTTACCCCATAAATGGATCAATTGGGCTTGCAAACTTTTTGCTCCTGACTTTAGGCTATGAACCCCTCGGGTTGAGACATAAAGATGTTCTCTCAAGATTGCCATTCAGAAAAGTAGTCTTGACATCCATTTTCCATATCCAAGAGTCAAAATATGTGGCTATGGATAAGAGAATTCTTATAGACTTAAGCACAGCAATAGGGGAAACTGGGTATAACTCTTTCCTACAAGTCTAGTTTTTAAAGGTCTATACCTTCTTAGTAACCTCTCTCTTTCTTTGACGATCTGCTTCCGCTTAAGATTCTCCTTTCGAGTTCCTTCATAAGATACCTTACATCATTCTTAATGAGTAGGATGTCGTCCACATAAAGTACTAAGAAAGCTACTTTACCGTTGATGATTTTCTTATAAATGCAAGGTTTAGTAGTGTTTTGATCAAAACTAGAAGATTTGATCACAGTATCAAATCTAATATTCCAAGATCTAGATGCCTGATTCAACCCATAAATGGATCAATTTGGCTTGCAAACTTTTTGCTCCTGACTTTAGGCTTCGAACCTCTCGGCCTAAGACAAAAAGATGTTCTCTTAAAGATTGACATTTAGAAAAGCAGTCTTGACATCCATTTTCCATGTCTCAGATTCATAATATGTGGCTATAGTTAAGAGAATTCTTATAGACTAAGCATAACAACAGGGGAAAAGGTTTCCTCAAAGTCATCCCCTTCCCTCTAGGTATAACCCTTTGCTATAAGTCTAGCTTTGAAGGTCTGTACCTTCTTAGTAACACCTCTCTTTCTTTTATAGATCCATTTACACCATATGGGTTTATCCCCTTTAGGTAGATCTCCAAGTTCCCATACTTAATTGAAATACATAGACTCCATTTCAAGGTCTATGTCTTTGATCCGTTAGTCCTTGTCTACGTTATTCATTGCTTGTTTATCGGATAATGGATCCTCTATGGCATCATCTTGTATGACATCCTGAGTTTCAATTAAACCCAAGTAACATTCAGGTTGTGATATGAGCCTCCCACTACATCGAGGTACTTTTAACAATTGAGAAGGACGAGATTGACCTGAAGTACTAACTTCTTCATGAACTTTTGATGAAGGACCAGCTACATCAACAACCCTTGCTAATTCTCCGGTAGCTTCATTTAAGACTAATTTGCCCCATGGTTTATGATCTCTCATGTGGTCTTCCTCCAGGTATGTAGCGTTTATTGATATAATCACCTTATTTTCTTGAGAGACATAGAACAGACTAACCCTCGTTTCTTTAGGGTAACTAATAAATTGACATAACTGATGACATAGAATTAAATCTCTTTTTCTTTATCTAACTCTAACACATAGTTTGTGAATGAAATGAATGATGTACTGTATATGTGCTCAAGTGCTTTTGTGATAAAGACATTTTTTTATGCCATACTACGTCTAAATATATGTGTTGTAAATGATATGCTCGTAGTATGCGATGGAGTAGTGCATGTCACAAGTTTCCTTGCGCTGAAACCTAGTATAATTCCAACGCAAGTTTCTCAGAATGATCCGAGGTCGAACACATGGATTGTTTTCGTTAATGCGTTACTTAAGTGATACATGCGACCGGTTTTTAATAATGAATAAAGAATGTTGATTTGTACAGAAATGTAAATTACGGTGAAAGTAAAAATGCGTTAATAAAATAAATCCTAAACTAATATGATACATGATACAAAATATATGATACATGATACAGAGGTCGAGAACTGACTGTGAATTTGTAGAAAGAATCGATGTATGCAATGGCAAGTGTTTATGAATGAAGCAGAAAGAGAGAGTAAATAGTAAAAACATCACAAGTTTGTCAATTGCGTTAAAGATGCAACTAAGGTTCCGTTTCCCTTGGTGTACACCTCTCAATGATTGGCCGCGTTCCCAGATCTCTATGGTGAAACAGGGATGAACATAATGAATGCAAGGTTGTTTTCATCTTTGGAACTACTTCTCGCTTTAGTTAATGCATTCTTCCAACCTTCTCTCGATAGGCGGAATAACATCTTCACTTCTGCTCTCACAGGTGAAGATGCCATCGAGCATGCTTTAGCTACACTTAATTATTTCCTTAACACAAATTAACTCACTCGTTTAATTCTTGCTATTTACCTAGGGGATTAAGAACACATCATGGAGAAAATGGGTTATGGATGTATGGAAAGAGACAGAGAGATGACAATGGTGACTATCATAACATTTAATTCTAAAATTAAGCATTTGATACATGTTATGAATGAAAGATTAGAGAGGATGAATACAGATGATGAAATAGAGATTAGAAAAAAATACGGAAAGAGTGTCAACATCTTGACACAAATCCCAAACGTAGATTGTGCTTGCCAACGTGTGGAAGTGGTGGAGAGGAAAGCTTCCCTCTCAGGCTTGCTTTCTCGGTAGAATTGACCTTCACACAGAGCTTCAACTACGGGAATTGGAAGGATTCTCTGCTGGAGACTCACCTCTCAGCCTTGTCTCGTGGTTCTTCAGGATCTACTCTGTAAGTCACTTCAGACCAGCCTCTCTTTCAGAATCAGTATATACACGTCTATATGTATATATGTATGTACCAGTATCAGTATCTGTATATCTTTTCAGTGAATTTGAAGAAGCTATTTATAGGTAAGGCCTTGGCTCTTTGAATTTATGGTCCCTACTGTATAGTTATGGTAGTTTCTGAAATGGTGGAATGGAAAATTCCTTCTATTACGCAATCAACCCGTCAGAAATGCACAACTGAAAGTTGTACANAGTTAATGCATTCTTCCAACCTTCTCTCGATAGGCGGAATAACATCTTCACTTCTGCTCTCACAGGTGAAGATGCCATCGAGCATGCTTTAGCTACACTTAATTATTTCCTTAACACAAATTAACTCACTCGTTTAATTCTTGCTATTTACCTAGGGGATTAAGAACACATCATGGAGAAAATGGGTTATGGATGTATGGAAAGAGACAGAGAGATGACAATGGTGACTATCATAACATTTAATTCTAAAATTAAGCATTTGATACATGTTATGAATGAAAGATTAGAGAGGATGAATACAGATGATGAAATAGAGATTAGAAAAAAATACGGAAAGAGTGTCAACATCTTGACACAAATCCCAAACGTAGATTGTGCTTGCCAACGTGTGGAAGTGGTGGAGAGGAAAGCTTCCCTCTCAGGCTTGCTTTCTCGGTAGAATTGACCTTCACACAGAGCTTCAACTACGGGAATTGGAAGGATTCTCTGCTGGAGACTCACCTCTCAGCCTTGTCTCGTGGTTCTTCAGGATCTACTCTGTAAGTCACTTCAGACCAGCCTCTCTTTCAGAATCAGTCCGTCAGAAATGCACAACTGAAAGTTGTACACTTGTCAGAATCTTCCGCAAATGCGTTGCTCTTCACATCTTCGATCGATAGCTGCATGCGGTGTTGTTTTTTATTACCGCATGCGGTTGAAATTGCGTTGATTGCTAGAGATCTTGATCGATTGTCGCATGCACTGTCATTGCGTTAATCATCTTTTCATTCTTGATTGATGGGCGCAATGCGACGTAGATGCATTGTTCATTTCGTCTTTGAGTCATGAACGCATGCGGTGACTTATTTCTTGCAAAATAGAAAGTAAAACATTCTATTCTACCATCGCAATGGTGTTAGTTGGTGTATTGATGACATTTTATAATTTTCGCATTTCTTAGCCAATTTCTTTTTGCCTCAATATCTAAATAAAATAGTATAAATAACTTGTATTTTTACAAGTAATCACAACCCCAAATTTAGATATATGCTTGTCCTCAAGCATATCTTCAACTAAGGCAATATCGTTCAATTCTTATCCTTAATTTTGCGTCGATTGGTTGCTCCATATGCTCCACCTACACAACATTACTTAACAACGCAATTTCTTTCTATCCTTTAATAATTCATAAACATGCTCTACTTTATTCTTTTATACAACAAATCTCTTACTAAAAAATTCCCTTCTTGTTTTGAAAAGAATGTTTATCTCTTCATGCAAAAGAAACTTGGTGCTTCAGTTATGCGTTGGTCTAGTTTGCGTCATTTTATTAGAGACTGTTGATCATGGTTACACCCTTCGTTTTGGCTTATTCCCACGGGTGTCATGCGAACATCCAACTACGAGCAGGTTCCTTTCATGACTTAACTCTTATCAGGTTTGGTTTTTTTCCCTTGCGCTGACATTGGAGTTTATATGATTTTTTTAATGAACGTATTTTCTACTAATAACCGCATTCGCTCAGACCTTCCCCACCCCAAATTTAGAGATGTGCAAGGTTCTTATTGCATTGTTTTGGACAGAATAGACAAAACACTTTGTTAAAATTTTGAAAAGATGGTTTGAGCAGAGTCTTGAAGGGTAAAAGGTAAAGCAGTGCTATTGCTACGAATTATCTAAGTGTTAGTCAGAAAATACAAAGTGTGGGACATGTTGCTAAGGGTATGCACATAACTCATCATGGCAGCGTAATGAATAACACAAAATATAAGATAAAAAACATCGCAATAATTGACAAAGGATGATAAATAAGAGGCTAATGCATACAGAAAGAATAGTTACTCAGTTGTATTAAAAATTAACCAAGTATACAAAGAATTACAATTATCGCAATATAAAATTTTGAGCATGTACAAAGAATCAAGGAATAGCTTCCATATATAGAAATAATGAATGAATTAAAAATGAAAGAATGACCGCAACAAAAAAATTTGTAGAATTATTGAGGGGGAGGTTAAGGAGGAGGATTTTGTGGAGGAACACGAGGAGCTTCTTCAAAGTGCAGATGTTACTGTAAATGCGGAGGCACCATGGGACCATGTAGATAGGCTGTCAAAAAGTTGAAGTACTCATGGTTGCACTCTACCACTTGTCTTTGGTTCAGATGGATCGTGTAGATATTGTGTTAATTGTTGATCAGCACCTGCCTTGTCATAGCAACACTGCGTTGCAACTCTGCTTGTCACTCGTGTAACTTCGTTATTCGCTAGAAGAAAAAGTCATGTTGATGAGAGAGAAAAGAATGCATATCAGCAAGGTTAGCCGCTAGGGTGGCAATGGGGCTGCACCTGTGATGTTTCACCATCAATGTTTTGAGGTTGGGCAGAAGTCCTTCACCCAAATCATGTGGGTTGTTAACATGCGGTGGTGGAGGAGAAAATTACGGTGAAGATGAAGGGAAGGATGGTGCTGCTGGATATGCGTTGGGTGAATTGGGGGCAAGAAGAAGATTAGTAAAATGTTCAGGGAGTGGGGAAAGGGGTTCTGTAGGAGGGCTTGAAGGGCGAATGATCAAAGGTAAAGGGTCCAAGGGTTCTTGATCTTGGGGTGATGGCTCTTGGACTTTTTCCTTGCCTTTGTCAACCTTGCGTTGTTTCTTGTGCTTTGGCTGATGCGGCACATTTAAGTCGATAATGGGCCTTTTTTTAGTGGAAGGCTCGTGTGGAAATGAGGGGAATCTGATAAGCATTCCAAAAATGACAAAGCAAACATTGTTCCTCAACCACACCCTAATAAAAATAAAGCTGAAACTTCAAGGAGAAATACCGCCTCTATACGCCCCACAAAAACCTCGAATCTGTGCCCACAATGACCCAAATCAAAAAAATGCTAACCCAATCTATCCCAAATCACAGAGTAACGAACCGCATACAAACACACCCAAAGTCGCGCCTCCGGAAGAAGTTTATTTGACGCAAGGGTTCTGATGCCTTTCATAGATACCAACCACTGCGTGCCTGGTTGCGTTAATATCTTGAGCATATCTTCCATTTTTTCTTCTGTGGGATCATCAATGATTTTATTACCCGGCACCTCTGGGATGTCCTTTATCTGATATAACTCATTGATGTCCATTGCGTTGAAAGGCACTACCTCCCCTTTCATGATGACCGCATCTTTGGTGCCATGAAGTCGTCCATTATAGAAAACTCACACTACTGTTGGGATTAAAATGGATGGGCACTGGCAGAATGTTTCCCATCCATGTTCCAGTACAACACTTGTGATTAAGTCCGGTAGTGGCATTAGCGTAGGGAAGAACCCCATCTCCATCATCATGTCGCCATTCTCTTTCTTCTTGGATGGGCGTCCTTTGGCCAACGCAGGCTCACTACTTTCTGCTTTTGCTTTGCCCTTCTCTTTTGTTAACGCAAGGTGGGATTTTATTTTTTGTTACTTTTCCCATTTCTTGCACTGTTCCTCCTTTTCCCACTCCGCAATTTATTTACTCTTCTTTTCTCTTATGCGTTGAACATTTGCTCTGCGCCTCTTCTCCTTCTCTTTCTTCTTCTTCTTTTCTTCCTCTTTTTCTTCTCTCATTTCTATTTCAAACTGTTCTGAGGCCAACAATATGCGCTATTCTTCCTCGAGCCTTATTCTCTCTTCTTCTACCGAGATTGCGTTGTTGCGGCATACTTCTTCATCGTGTAATTTTCTTCTTAAATCGCCTTCTGCGATGATTTTGTGTGCCCGTAACATCTTCTCTTGTTTTTCTTCCTCCTCTCTTCTTCTCCTCTCCTTCTCTTCTACTGTACTTTGCAAAATTTGTGGGTCGATTGTTGACCCTTGCGGTAGATTCTCCTTGCGATGCCACATAAGATGGGTGATGTCTGGATCCTCTCCATCGTTAGTTGCAACCGTTCTTATTTGTGTTGATTCCTCTTCAGGTTGCGCTGATTCTCTTTGTTGTTTGACACCCCCTTATCCACCTTTGTGGTGGTTGATTCTCCATCGGCTTCTGGGCTCTTAGCCCTTCTTCTCTTTTCTTCCTTCTTCTTTAGGCACTTCCCTTCTCGCCTGCGTTCCTTCTTCTCACTCGATTTTAGTTTTTTCTTCTTCTTCCTTCGATGGGTTTCTTCATCTCCTTCTACCCTCTTCTCCTTGTTGTTGTTGTTGTTCTTCTTCTCCTCAGCCGTTTCAGGCAGCTTCTTCGCTTCCACCTCCTCCAAAGCAACCCTGATGGGTCCCTCATAGGATTCTATTTAAACAGTTTCCTTAGGATCCGAAATGGCCAGGGCGCTTCTCCGCGTAGCTTCCTCCATCTCTTCCTCCGAAGGTAATGTCTAATTAACAAGCCCAGCTTTGGGCAGCCCTCTTTCCTTTTCCATATTACTTAGTATGCTCCAAAACACTTCTCTGTTGTCTCATCTCTTCTTTCCGCTTTTAGATGATAGTGTTGAGAGTGGGGCACTCTCCGTGCTCTGCCCCTCTCTGATTTGGAGTGGTCTGGCTACTAAAGGCTTTTGCTGAGATTTTCTGGCGATTCATGTGATGGGTTTTGGCTGGGCGACGAGGTGGCGGTTGCTGCAAGGAATGCTGCCTCTCTTGCAGTGATTTGGGCTGGTGAGGGTGATGAGGGTAAAGAGGATGAATAGGAAGATTGATCGGCCATGGTTGTACTGAGTGAAAGAGCTGGGAAGGTTTTTAGGGTTTTAGGAAGAAAGTTTGAAGTCTGGGTTTACAAAGGACCTGCTAGGGTTTTGTTTTCGCAAAAGACTCAAATAGATGACCTAAGAAGGGGGAAGACAGAATTTATAGGTTGGGCCTTGATGGGCCCAATGCAAATTCTGCGGTGGCAAGCCTCAAAGTACTTAAAAAGCCTGCCGCCGCGCTCCTTACATTTATGAATTAGTAAAGAAGTACATCCTTTCATCTGTTAAGTCATCATTTCCTTGGAAGCCTAAATGACTGGACTACTCTATTTGCAACAAGAATTTTTTTTTTGTGTTTAATTCAGATGTGCGCAAGGTTAAGATTAACGCAATGACTCCATTAGCGCAAATGCATATTTGCAGAGGAAGGGTAACAATGCACGTATAGGTGCAACACACCCCCCAACTCAACGCATTTCTGGAGGACGGGTGCACTGTATTTTTACTGGCACAACACTATCTTGACATAGTGCATTTTCGCTAAGGATGGACGAAAAATACATACGAGCGCAACACACCCCTCAACGCAATGCATTTGGGTAGGATAGACGCAAAGTGTATCTTGTTAGCACAAGATGCACCCATCATCGCAATGCATACCGAATGTTGATTGTTATTATTATTTCTATTATTATATATATATATATTTCCATCAACGCAAGTCGCTAGGACTTTGCGGTATTCATTTTCTTTTAAACAATCATTAACAGAGAATTTAAAACTATGCAATTAATGCAGAAAGTAAGGGAATTGAAATAACGCACGGAAATTAACGCAATTGAATTAATTGAATAGTAAATTCATAAAGCAATAAAAGCTAGTTTAAGAAAGCAATAAATAACGTAATGCATAAAGCAATAAAGAAAGAAATTAAACATAGATTTTAGAGATGCTGATTGAAAGAAATTTCTCACATGATTATCGTAATCCACACCTCTGCAAGCGGTTAAACTTGCCTGCGCAATTTCATCAAGGACATTGTTCACCTCCTTGCCTCATCCCGCAGTGTGTACGAGAAGAGATATAATCTAATTCCTTCGAGAGTCACACCAGATATGGAGAATGCGTTGCACATTTCTACGAAGCTAGTCAAATGAGCATGCGGGTCTTCTCCTGTCCCGCATTTTGTATCAGTTGAAGCACGACCGACCTTGTCTCAAACCTTGCATTCTCCACAACCGTAGGATTTGAAATTCCAGTGCTTAATTTGGTTCTAATGTGTTCCTGCGCGAAAAATACACTTCATCTCTGGGTTAGTTTAGAATTTATGGACCAGTTCCAGTACTCATAAACCATCAGTCTGCTCTTCGCGATAAACAGATAGTACAAAGAGATCAATCCTGCAACTTACCACAAAATTATTCAACACTAACCGTTACCAATGCCCAGTAAGGACGCCATAAACTTGATGATATAGAATTGAATCTCTTTTTCTTTATCTAACTTTAACGCATGGTTTGTGAATGAAATGAATGATGTGCTGTATATGCGCTCAAGTGCTTTTGCGATAAAGAATTTTTTTTATGTGATACTACATCTAAATATGTGCGTTGTTAATGATATGCTCGTAGTATGCGATGGAGTAGTGCGTGTCACAAGTTTTCTTGCGCTAAAACCAAGTATAATTCCAACGCAAGTTTCTCAGAATGATCCGAGGTCGAACACAGGGATTGTTTTTGTTAATGCATTACTTAAGTGATACATGCGACCGGTTTTTAATAATGAATAAAGAATGTTGATTTATAAAGAAATGTAAATTGTGGTGAAAGTAAAAATTCTTTAATAAAATAAATCCTAAACTAATATGATACACGATATAAGATACATGATACATGATACCGAGGTCGAGAACTGACTGTGAAGTTGTACAAAGAATCGATGTATGCGATGGCAAGTCTTCATGAATGAAGCAGAAAGAGAAAGAGTAAATAGTAAAAACATCGCAAGTTTGTCAATTGCATTAAAGGTGCAACTAAGGTTCTGCTTTCCCTTGGCGTACACCTCTTGGTGATCGGCCATG
This sequence comes from Benincasa hispida, assembly GCF_009727055.1. NCBI lineage: Eukaryota > Viridiplantae > Streptophyta > Magnoliopsida > Cucurbitales > Cucurbitaceae > Benincasa > Benincasa hispida. The sequence continues at coordinate 782,319 of NW_024064858.1, read as the reverse complement.
TTCCCATATCTCTATGGTGAAACAGGGATGAATGTGATGAACGCAAGGTTGTTTCCATCTCTAGAACTACTTCTCGCTTTAGTTAACGCATTCTTCCAACCTTCTCTCGATAGGCGGAATAACATCTTCACTTCTGCTTTCACAGGTGAAGATGCTGTCGAGCATGCTTTAGCTAAACTTAATTATTTCCTTAACACAAATTAATTCACTCGCTTAATTCTTGCTATTTACCTAGGGGATTAAGAACACATCATGGAGAAAATGGGTTATGGATGTACGGAAAGAGACAGAGAGATGACAACGGTGACTATCATAACATTTAATTCTAAAATTAAGCGTTCGATACATGTTGTGAATGAAAGATTAGAGAAGATGAATACAGATGATGAAATAAAGATAAATACAGAAAGAATGTCAATGTCTTGACACAGATCCCGAATGGAGATTGTGTTTGCTGGCATGTGGAAATGGTGGAGAGGAAAGCTTCCCTCTTAGGCTTGCTTTCCCTGTAGAATTGACCTTCGCACAGAGCTTCAACTACGGGAATGGGAAGGATTCTCTGCTCGGAGACTCACCTCTTGGCCTTGTCTTGTGGTTCTCCCGGATCTACTCTGTAAGTCGCTTCAGACCAGCCTCTCTCTCAGAATCAGTATATGCACGTCTCTATGTATATAAATATGTACCAGTATCTGTATCTGTATATCTTTTCAGCAAATTTGAAGAAGCTATTTATAGGCAAGGCCTTGGCTCTTTGAATTTGTGGTCCCCACTGTATAGTTATGGTAGTTCCTGAAATAGCGAAATGGAAAATTTCTTCTATTACGCAATCAACCCATCAGAAATGAACAACTGAAAGTTATACACTTGTCAGAATGTTTCGCAAATGCGTTGCTCTTCATATCTTCGATCGATCTTCGCATGCGGTGTTGTTTTTGATTATCGCATGCGGTTGAAGTTGCGTTGATCGATAGAGCTCTTGATCGATTGTCGCATGCGCCGTCATTGCATTGATCATCTCTTCATTCGTGATTCATGGGCGCAATGCGACGTAGATGCGTTGTTCATTTCATCTTTGAGCCATGAACGCATGCGGTGACTTATTTCTTGCAAAACAGAAACTGAAACATTCTATTCTACCATCACAATGGTGTTAGTGGGTGTATTGACGACATTTTATAATTTTCACATTTCTTAGCCAATTTCTATACTATCGACGCAATTTTTCTTTCTTTTAGCTGCAATATTTAAATAAAACAATATAAATAACTTGTATTTCTACAAGTTATCAATATCCTTGAATGATGTTCTAACTTCTTAGGATTTGTCACTAACACATGTGCAGGACAACCTCATATTTTGAAGTAATGTAAACTTGGTTTACGCCTCCTCCATAACTTGAAAGGTGTTTCAGAAACACTTTTCGAGGGAACATTATTCAAGATGTGAATTGTAGTTTCTAGTTCATACCCCCAAAACGAGCTAGGCAATTGAGCATAGCTCATCATAGAATTAACAATGTCTAACAAATTTCTATTTCTCTTTTCTGATACACCATTTTGCTGAGGTGTACTAGGTGCTGAAAGTTTTGGTTGCATTCCATGTTCTATTATATAGTCTCGGAATGTTAGATCCATATACTCTTCTCCTCGATTTGATCAAGGTGTTTTAGTATTTTTATCTAACAGATTTTCAACTTCAGCTTTATACTTCTTTAACTTTTCAAGGACTTTAAGTTTATGTCAATTAGGTATAAGTAACTATACCTCGAATAATCATCTATAAAAGAGATGAAGTATTTGTACCCTTATCAAACTCTTACATTCACTAGACCACAAAGATCTGAATGTATGAGCTCTAAGCTCTCTTTGGCTTTGTAACCTTTCCCACTAAAAGGTTTCTTAGTCATTTTTCCTTCAAGAGATGATTCACATGGAGGTAATGTAACTCGCTTAGAAGTCCATTCTTTACCATTTTTCCAATCTTATAGAGATTTATGTGACCTAATATGCCAAAGATACATGTTCTTGTTACTTGGGGAAATTCTTTGCCTTTTAGTTTGTGTATTCACAGTTTTAAACATCTCAAGATTTAAAAGTGCTTTTCATTCAGTTGGTCTTAACACATATAAGTTGCCTTCTAGTTTAGCTAAAAAATTGTAACACCATTTTCATAATGAACGCTTCATTGAATGAAAAAGAAATAGAATACTATTGTTTTATTAAATAAGAAATAGATACAATGTTCCTCTTAATTTTGGGAACTATATAAAAACTTTCCAAAATTAAGTATCTATTCATGAAAAACAACTTAGCAGCTCCCACAGCATGAGCTGAAATGGCACCTTTCGTTCCAAACTTAAGCGTCATTTCACCCTCCTTGAGTTGCTGGAAGGAACTAATTTCCTATAAAGAAGAACAAATGTGATTAATGGCTCCTGAATCAAGTATCCATGAATTTCTAAGACTAGGAAATCATATTTACCATCCTTCTCTTTCTTCTTCTCGACAAGGTACTTGGGGAAATTTCATTTCGAGTTACTATCCACATTGTAGTGGAAGCATTTTCCCTTTCCGGCTACCTTGGCCTTGCCCCTGCCTTTCCCAGCAGCTGGAGCCATCCCCTTCCCTCTTTTCTTTTTCTGAATCTTCTTAGAATCAGAAGATGAGGTAGCAAGCTTATTTCAAAGGATGAACCCTTGTGGAACTTCTTGGAATGAGCAACATTTGCCTCTTCTTCTATCGATCGCTTACTTTTCATAGAAGACTGATAAGTTTGTAACTCATTCAGGAGGATAGTATGGTGTACTCTATTTTGTTCCTAATTGCATTGTTGCGTAATTGAAGGAAACTCTTTGGAAGAGATTCCAAAATAAAGGGAACCTAACTTTTCTCATCGATGACCACACCATTTATCTCGAAAACATTGAAGTTGACCATCATGTCGAGAACACGTTCTCTCACTGACCGATGTTTCTTCATACGCGCATTATAAACGTATTTGAGAGCCTCGTAACAGATATGAGAGGACGGTTGTCCAAACATCTCCTGAAGTGACTCCATGTTCTAATGTGCAATGATCATGGCCTTATGTTTCTTGGTAAGAACGTCAGACAAACTTGCCAAGATATAGACTCGGGCCTTGTCATTGGCCTTTGTCCAATGATCATAAGCATCCTTTAATGCTTAGGATGCATTACGAGTGGGGATTGAAGGACATTTCTATTGGGTCTCATGCCTTAAATCTCGTAGGATCGTATAGTTTGTGAATATTATGCATAAACTCATTATTTATTTCATAAAATATATGAAATTTTATTCCAATTTTTGTTGCATTAATAAAAAACCAATAAACTAAGTTCCATGGTTATATCGTAACTAAAACATATAGAGACATATGGATGGATCATGTTTTAAGTGATAATCTAAATGGTCTGTAGTACATGGATAAGGCTGGATACCTTATCCTTGTAACACTACTAGTATGCCCTGCTTTGTAGATGTTACAATTGTTGTAAAGTGATAAAAATGATTTGATCCTGATAATTCATGTGGAGACATGTGAGCAGGGATATTATATACAAAGGATTTTGTATAAGACCGGACCACGACATGAGTAGTCTCATTATATAACACCATTCTTAATAGAGACTTCCATTTCATTAGGATGACCATAGGTAACACGACCTGAATCCTAAGTGAGTTGTATGGATGAGTGGTCCTTTGATTTGTATGGGTGATAGTCGTAAGATCGTTGACTCAACATGCCTACCATTTTGGGGATTCGTCTGATTGGGGAGCTGGGAACATAGCTACGCAAGATGGAATTCACTCATTCCTCAATGTAGAGGAAAGTAGATAAGTTTCTCCCTTAAGGGTTGATTTTGGGGCTTGAACATTGTGGTGCTTGATAACGGGCAGAAATACACGCTATTACAGTGCTAAGTTATTAAACAATGAAGGTTTGCATTGATAAAATATGTTAGATTGCGTGTAAAAAGCATTAAGTTCATAAAATTGCGGTCGCATGCATCCATCGCATAGAAATAGTTAACTTTTGTATTTTTATGCCGAATATGCGTTGACGCAAGGTGGAAAGCGCGATCACAGGAAATCAACGGACGAGTGCAACATTACCGCAAGGCTTTGTAGTGATTTGTGCTCGCAAACATCTGCTCAAGAAGGATTGCCGCATAGAGCCGGCGTAACTTAGTGGGCGCATCTGGGTGAAAAGCATAATTAATCATGATGGGACAGAAAGCTGATGACGGTCGAATCTGAATTAAGTTGACAAGCTGCTAACGATAACAAGTACACTCAACTTTTTGGTGACAAATATTCGACTCATCAGTCAGAGAATTAAAACCATCTCATCTGAGCAATCATAAGAGAAAAGTCGCCTTTCACCCCGAAGCTCTATAAATACCAAAGGCAACCTTTAGAAAACGGGTTCAGCTAGTTCAGCAAGTTCAGATACTTAGAGAATTTCTCCTTAAGAATAGCCTTGTTCTTAGTTTTTCTTTTATTTTAAGGCGGAGCAAGAAAAGGGAAGAGACGTCGAGAGATCGCTTAGGGCAACTCGAGAGAGAACCCAGAGGCGTGGAAAAATAAAGAGTGGGCCAACTCTTGCGAGAGCGAGATTATCTTTTGAACAGAGTAGAAAAGACAGTGTAAAAGCCTTGGGAAGAAAGATATTGCTACCAGGCTCTTTATTCTCTTCTTGCATTGTTATTTTGTATTTCAACTCTATATCTATACAATGGAATTTCTTTATCTACATCTCTTCACTCTCTTAGCACGCATGAGTAGCTAAACTTATCGAATGGGTTGAGAAGAACTAAGCTAACATGATCTAGGATCTTCATTGCATACGATTATTTTGTTTTATGTTGTGCCCAACACCCCTTTAGAGCTACTCGAGAGAGAGTCTAAAGAAAGAACCTAAGACTTGAGAGAGCTAGGTTAGAATCTAGATTCGAGAGAGTAAGATTAGATCTGCATAAGCAAGAGATAGGAACTTAGAGATAAGCTCTATTTGTCAACCTTCGTCGCATGCACCCTAGAGATAGGTATGATATTATGTGGTCGCCTTATTTGTGTGTGTTCATTTTGTCATCACATAAATAAAAATAGAGGCTTATCTGTAGGTCCTATAGACTCATCGCATATATCGCATGCGTTCTAGCATTAGAAGCCGTAGCATTCGCGTTGAGAGATGGTTTACTATTGTATATGTGTTGCATGGTCGCATAACATGAACGCATCCTAGGAAGTGTTAGCCAAACCCTTCTCAACCCTTTCACCGCATACTCATCGCATCTTCCGTTTTATCAACTCTTTTCGAAATTTCATTGCATTTGTTTACTTTTATTACTGCAAACAACAATCCAAACAACTATTTGATTATTTGGTTATTGCAAAGTCTTCTTGAAAATTACCACAGCAAACTGTTTTCCCAAGTCCCTAAGTTCGACCCTGGACTTACCAGGAAACTCAGTGGGGTTTATACTTGGATTCCACTAAGAAAACTTGTTGCTCAACGCAATTCCATCACCACATTTCATTCCATATTTTCACCGCATAAAATAACGTATCAAGTTTTTGGCGCCGTTGTTGGGGACTTCGACAATTCAGTGTGCTAACGATAATTTTTCTGATTTCTTTGCGGCTCTCAATCTTTGGCGAACTATGACCCGGATATTGAGAGAACATTTCGACGTAGACTAAGAGATAACTGCCAACTACAAGAAAAAACCTAAGAATGGTGGAACAACCGGAAGAAAGGGCCGCAAACACGAACAATATAAGGGCCAACCACATCCTTCTGGCGAATGTCGGAATAGACCCATTCGAGACTATGCATCGCCCAACCTTTATGATTTCTCTCCAGGAATCATGAGGCCAATGTTAAACGGATCGAGGTTTGAAATGAAGTCGGTAATGTTGCAGATGGTCTAGGCTACTGGGTAGTTTGGAGGGAGGCGTGGCAAAGACCCGTACGCCCACCTCCAGAGCTTCATGGAAATCTACAACACTTTTTTGTTCCCAAATATCTCTACCGAAGAAGTTCGATTAACTTTGTTTCCATTTTCTTTGTGTGATCAGGCAAGAAAATGGGCATATTCTCTCAAATCGGGAGAGATAACTTCGTGGGAACAGGTGGTGAAAAAGTTTATGAAGTATTTCCCACAACCGAGAATTCCAGGAGAAGGAAATTAATAACAAATTTTGAACAAAAAAATGACGAATCGCTCAGCGATGCTTGGGCGAGGTTTAAGTGGTTGGTAAGAGTCTGTCCGCATAATAGCTTACCAGACTGCCTGCCGATGGAGATTTTTTTACCAAGGACTAAACCTTGCTTCACAGATCGCTGCCAATGTGGCAGCAGCTGGTGGTCTGCTTGACAAAACATATGAGGAGACAAAGAGTATACTTGATCACATTTCCAAAAATCACGAGGATTGGCGGGAAAGCGATCAAAGATTAAGAATCAGAGTTAGTGACGCAAACAACAGGGCCATCGCATCCTTGCAAAACAAGATGACTGCGATGATGAGTTTGATTCAAGGCATTGCAATTAAAAACACGGGAGCGAAGAAAAGGTAGGTCAACGCAATTGCTTAAACGACCGCAAGTTGTGTCATTTGTGGAGAATCTTATTCGATGGAGGAATGCCAAGAAAATCCCGCAGTCAGTGTGCTTTATAAAGAATAACCCCTACTCCGATACGTACAACCCCGGGTGGAGAAACCACCCAATTTAGCATGAAAAAATCAACTACAAAACTTCCAACCAGTGGCGCAAAAAGGAAGGCCGCCCAGATCTTTCCCGCAAAACAACGGTCCAACGCATAATCAAGCGAGCAGCACGCAAACACCGCAATCATATAATAATAGGCACAAGATCGCTACCGCCTACCACCCACAAACGAATGGTTAAGCTGAAGTATCCAATCGAGAAATCAAATCTATCCTGGAGAAAATTGTCAATGCATTGCAGAAGGACTGGGCACAGAGGCTGGATGAAGTGCTCTGGGCCTACAGGACTGCCTAAAAGACCCCCATAGGCAGTTAAGAAGCTAAATTTGAACTTGGACGCTGAGGGCGTTCAACGCAAACTTCAGCTTAATGAGCATGAGGAGTGGTGATTTAACGCATACGAGAACAACAAGCTCTACAAAGAGAAGAAAAAACGTTGGCACAACCAACACATCAGTAAGAGCTTGTTGTTGGCTAGAAAGTTCTATTGTTCAATTCACGTTTGCGTTTGTTCCTAGGGAAGTTAAAATCTAGGTAGTCAGGACCCTTCATCATTAAAACAATCTTTCTATATGGAGCAGTGGAATTAACATGGGAGGATGGCACCAACGCATTCAAAGTAAATGGCCAAAGAGTGAAGTCATACTTTGAAGATGGCCTAGAATGTCAAAAGTCATCTCTCACACTATGCGAAGCCAGTTGAGGCCCGCGTCGAAGCATTCCTACGTTCGCATCGATATATACTCTAGGGACGCTTCCTCTTTCCTTTTACTTTTTTGCATTATGTATTTTACCTATACATTTGAGTTTGTTGGTTTGTTTGTTTGTCTGTTTTTTAAGATTGATTGTTCTTTGTTATTGCCTTCATAAGTTAGAAATTTTACTTTCTTTTTTATTATAAAAAAAGTTGTGTATAATCGAGATGGGAATAACGAACGCGTTAGACTTAAGTCTAATGCGTGGCCTAGTTGAAGGGATACGTGTAAAAAATACAAAGCACTCGAGTGCTTAGAAACCCAAGAACGTCCCTTCAACTTTGCATTTATTACGGACGTCAGGCGCCACCTGACGTCACCCCACTCTCTCTCCCAGCCTATATAAAATTGAATGCTTCAATTTCCTTCTTCTTTCGCATTTCCCTCTCGACCCATCTGTTAAACAAAAAAGAAAACCCTAGCCCTCACCATTTCCCTCACCATCGATCTGCTCAAACGTCTCTCCAGCCACAATGTCGTCTGCATCTGATAGTCAGAACCAAACCATGAGCTTCGAAAACGACTCACTAGTAAGTTTCTTCTCTTCATTCTCTGTTTTGACTTCACCTCCCCCAAGCCCACGAAAAACCTCAAAACCCTCTGTCCAAATCAAACCTACGCACGGCGGAGCAACCTCCACCTCCCAGCGGTCGTCTCGGTCAAAACCTATCACAACACCCACAAAACCTCCTTTGAAGTCCACCAAAGCCATTACAACCCTTCCTGCCAAGACTCCTCAACTAAAACCCAAAGCTAACCCTAAACCAAAGCCTAAAACCCCTTCAAAACCGAGGCAGCATCTGTCATCTACGACTGTCAATAAGCCCTACACCAAGGCTGCACCACCACCATTCATTCCTAACATAGCCCCGGTGGGTGCAACGTATGACCCACTTCTAACCTACCTTCACAACGCCCTATCACCAGCCATGCGTCCAGCACCCCCACTTTTAATCCAACCCTTAGCCACCATCTACCCAGTTGAATTAGATGCATCAAGCCAACTGTCGTGTTCACCCATCTTCATATTGGACGAAGTGATGTGTTCCGACCAACCTAACGCATCACTTGAATTGGACGAAGCGGAGTGGTGCACTATGATGCTCGAAACAGAATTGGAAGAAGAAGATGGAGAAGAAGAAGAAAGGAGAATTGGCCCTGACGCGTCTCAATCATGCCAAACTGACACGAATGAAGGGCCCTCATAAGAAAAGAGAGTGACAAGGAAAAGAAAATTAATACTGGAGGAAGAAGATGAGCAATCAGCATCCAACCCTAAGGATGCAACGTATGGGAGTTGCTTTAGGCATGATGTGTTAGTGAAGGACTTGGAAGATTATCAGCCCGTAAGGCAAGGGCGAAGGAAGACAACTCTCCAAAGGAAATTGGAGAATGAATTGAGAGAGCTAGCACGGGAAGCCAAAGAACACGCGGTAGGAAAACGCAAGGTAACCGACACGTTACCTAAAAAGACAATGGGAAGAAAGAGTCAATTCAGTGATATACTTGTAGAGAAAGGCTTCTTTCCCGAGTGCAACCCACTGCCAGTATACATAAGAGAAACAATAAACGCAATGGGTTGGGGTCAATTCTGCATTGGGAAGAAAGAGTCAATTCAGTGATATACTTGTAGAGAAAGGCTTCTTTCCCGAGCGCAAACCACTGCCAGTATACATAAGAGAAACAATAAATGAAATGGGTTGAGGTTAGTTCTGCATTGGGCATACAAGAATTTGGCCCATCCTCGTCTGCATGTTCTACAACAGTGAGTTTGACATGGAAAAGAATACAACATTTTTTTATGGGGTGTTAGTGCCCTTCTCAGCTGATAAGATCAACGAAGTGTTCAACATCGCTAGTAATCCGGACGTAGAAGGTAACCGCATCTAGGATCAACCAACGTCGAGCGAACTTGAAGATGCGTTAAGAGTGGTAGGCAAGCCTGGAAGCAAGTGGAAAACATCTAGAAATGGAGCAAAGATGCTAGCTTTCAGAAACTTAAACCCAGACGCGAATCTATGGTATTATCTAGTCAAGAGGAGCATCATGCCTTCAATGCATCATGAAACATTGTCGAAAGAACGCGCCTTGGCTACCTATTGTATCATGCAGTGCATCCCTTTAGATGTAGGAAGAATAATAAGGGATCAGATCAAGACCATCAAAACCAAACCAAGAGGACAACTATATTTTCCATGGCTGATCTATGCATTATGTGAACACGAAGGTATCCCTCTAGGGGATGATCATGAAGAAATTGACGATCTGACGAACATTAAGTTAATCAGGCATTTACTTTGCGGTTCGCCGTATCAGCTTGCCTTGCTTCCTAAAGAAGTGGCAACAAGACCTCGAGCATTTGAATGTGCCCCCAAAAGAAGACGCGTCTAGATAGTTGAACACATCGATAAAGTTTTAAAGCATGAAGATTATGAAGCAGGGCTTGAACTTACGGATGAAGAAGCACGGACAACCCTAAACCTCACTCTCCATGACTCACCAGTGGCCCCGCCAGAAAGGAGTCTTGATCAAACGCACCAAGAACCTACTCATATAGATCAAGACATCCATTGTCCCCTTCCTTCGCCCTCACCAAGTTCAATTCACAATTTTGTGCCTCCTCCAACCATATTTGAACCTACTGGGTTAGGATCGAGTAATGCAGTAAATTTCGAAGACCCAGTTGGAAGAAGTAAAGAACCAGTACCACCTCAACGCAGCATTGACCTTGAAGAGTTGAAAACTTTCATAAGTGATCAGCTCAGACCATTGGCCGCGTCCATCGAAGGTCTTCAACAACAAAATCGAGTTCTAAAAGATTACCTAAGGCAGCAAACAAGATGGATGCAAGACCAATTTGTTTATACAATACAATAAATCAATCAGGTCTTGGTTGGAATGTTTGCCTTGCCTCCATTGCCTGCCCATCTTAAAAACCCTTTGCGCTTTATTGATGAAGACCCTGGAGAAAAATGCAGGGATGACGCGCCTGCATAATGAAGTTTTGGGGTGTTGGGTTATTTTTGTATTTTGCTTTATTTGATCTTTATTATTAGTTTGACTTGCTTGTTTATTCCATGTTATTCCATGAAAATGAATGAGAAATTTCTATCATTTTGTTCCTTGCGTTTGACCTTAGCATACTTTATTTTTGTTCTTTAGATATTTTCAAAGTCTTGTGCCTTGCCTTACCTAAATGATATCAACAATATGAAATCTATAAGTATAGAGTAGGTATTAGGAAAATTAACAAAGCCTAAACTTTTCTGAAAAGACTACATATTTCCTTTCTAACGCATGCAAGCTCTAAATCAAAACTCCTTTCGAATTCTCAAAACCTTTTTGAAATTTTGTTTCTCTTTTAGCAATGAGGATTTAGCTCATCTCCAAATTTGGGGATGAGGGAAATCCGAGTTAAGACGCATCAAACGAGTACATCAAAAAGAAAGGGAACAAAATAAGAAAAATATTAAATGCAACTGCTCTATCATTACTTTAAAAGAAAAACCTCAAAGTGACATGAGTTAAAAAGTTGGAACAGGCACTTAGCCATAGTTGGATGCTCACATGACACCTGTGGGAGCAAGCCAAAACGATGTTAAGTCTCCTAGACCAATGCATCTCAAAGAACTCCTCTATCTAGTCTGAAGAAATTGTATCTTGAAATGCATGAATATTAGATATGAGTTTAGTTGTGAAGGGTTCTCACTCGTAGTTGGATGCTCGCATGACACCCATGGGGATAAGCCAAAGCGAATGTGGGATACCTAGAACAACGCATGGGTAATTGAAAATTCATAATTTTTTTCTTTTCATCTGGCATTTATCTTAAAAAGAGCATCTAATGCATTGCTGGTTTAGAAAAAATGGGAATGTTTTGAGTAACGAAAGGAGTTGTTGATAAAAGGCTTGCTGCACCTGACACTAAAAATTATTCCTTTTAGAAAAGAGTCACTCTGCGTTACATTTTCCAAACTCTTATCTCAAGCTTATGACTGAATATGATGAGAGGCGAACTCTGCACACTTAAGACAAAGGAGATAACAAAAAATTATTTTGGAATGCTTGAGGACAAGCATTGTTCAAATTTAGGGGTGGTGATAACTTGTAGAAATACAAGTTATTTTTGCTCTTAAATCGGAACAACTAAGGTTTTTAATGATAAATTCTCCTCATTTTTAGAAGAAACACATGGAATTACTCAAAAATTAGCAAACTCATGCGAAAGAAGTTTTATTACTAAATACTACGGCACTAATGCGTTATATTGCAGGATTTCAACAAGAAGCTAACGCATGAGTAAGAAGTGTCACAGGCAAAAGTTCTAATGCATGGGCCATGCATCGGAGGGAATTCAACGCAGAGAAGATTGATTGATCTAGGCTGATTGTGTCACATCACCACTTGTAAGTATGGGCACCTGTTGCAGGCGGCGTCTGAAAAGCTTCTGAGTGTTAGGTGGCTGACCAGGGCATGGACTTTAATGCTGCCCATCACCAAGCTGGACATGACCAACGCCTATAAATAGATGAAGTCCCTCCAGAGTTCGTAATATAGATACATACACAGACATTTTTCAAGATTCTCACTCTCATATTAGTGTAGCCATAGTTCTAGTTCTTTAGAAGTTGTGCTGTGGTGCCAAGACGATCAGAAGGGTTGAGAACCACCATCATCGCGGGTCAGGGAGCGGAAGAAGTCAAGCTTGAGAAAGACACTTTGTCTAACTCCTATACAAGTGATTGTACACAACTAGATTGAGCCAAAGAGATACAAGAGATTGTACTCTACTGCTTGACTCAGTTCCTTTTATCTCATTTATAGCTTTCATTTCATTCGATTGAATATTGCTTTTGTAATGACAATTTGCTTCTTTATAAATTCATATATTTGATCCATCACACATGCCATTGTTTATTTCTTGTTTATGTTGAATGCATTTATACTTTACGCAAAATCTCATTTCAAATGCTTAAGCCGACTTGATCTATTGGTGAAAGCATCCCTATCTTAGATTATTCGAAAGAATAGATGAGCCAGCATCAATAGGATGCCTAGTACATCTAGAGATAGACTTACTGGTGTCTATTGCATTTTGTGTTCGACGCATGCATCCTAGAGATAGGTTTTGTATGTTATTCGCATTGAGAAATGTTGAATAAAGTCTAACGCATAAACAAAGATAGGCAAATAATCCCATCTCATCCACATCACACTCTAGTTTATGTACATTCATCTTAGATCAACGCATACCATTTACATTAAACTCCATTTTCGCATGATCCATCACTCACTACTCAACTCTTTTGTATCTTCTTGCACAGGCACAACACTTTAGTGTAAATAACACATTTCTCTCATACATTTAGGAAACCCCTACAATAGATACAACATAAAGTCTGCGTTAGTTTAACTGAATCCCTAAGTTCGACCCTGGACTTATCAGGAACCTAAATTGGATTTATACTTGGGTCTGGTTTAGAAAAACTTGAACGTCAATAGTGGAGTGTTGTGCATTCTGTTGGATATCTCTAACGCACCAAAGCGTTACAATCACATAAACGCATCAAAGCATCAACGCATCATTTATACTTAGAACTTATTCTTCCAATTTATTTTATACAATACACTCCTAGCCCAAATCACGATAGCAACGAACACTTTCCAATGAAACTACTGAAACTCTAACAAGAGTTGTTGAAGAAGCTAGTACATCAAAAAGAGTTGTTGATGTTGGTTCATCTAGCTTAGCACATCAACCTCAAGAGTTGAGGATGCCTTGACGTAGTGGGAGGGTTATGAACCCACAACTCATTATATGGGTTTAACAAAAACCCTAGCCATCATATCAAATGACGACGTTGAGGATCCATTGATCTGTAATCAAATATGAATAGATTGAGGCTATCGATTTGGAAATGGAGTTTATGTACTTCAATTTCGTTTGGGATCTTGTAGATAAATCTGGTGGGCTAAAACCTATAGGTTGCAAATAGTTCTACAGGAGATCAAGGGGTGTAGATGGCAAGATGCAAACCTTCAAGGCTAGATTAGTGACAAAGGACTATACATAGGTAGACGAGTGGACTACGAAGAAACTTTCACACCTGTTGCCATGCTTGAATTTATTAGGATTTTCTTGTCCATTGTCATATATTATGACTGTGAGATATGGAAAATGAACATCAAGACTTCCTTTTTGAATGGTAATCTTAAGGAGACCATTTTCATGCAATAACCAAATGGATACATTAAAAAAGGTCAAGAGAAAATGGTTTTCAAGCTTAATCGGTCTGTTCATGAATTGAAACAAGCATCTCAATCTTGGAATATAAGATTTGATAATGTGATCAGTCTTATGGCCTTGATTAGAATATTGACGAACCTTGTGCCTACAAGAAAATCATTAATAGTTCAGTAGCTTTCTTAATGTTGTATGTGGATTATATTCTACTCACTAGGAATAATGTAGGTAATGGAACGAACACATGCATAGCGAAAGAAATAATGGATCTAAAGTACTATAATTAGGTTAATTTCAAAGAATAAGCATGCAAGAAAAATTCACTACAAAGGGATAGAAGAAATACAACCTTTGTAAACTCAAGTCTTTTCCAAATCAATTCCAATCTCCTCACGAACGGTTCATAGACCACCAAGAGAGTCTTCTCGACTATTCTCCAGCCTTAGAATGGGATGGTGGGATCCAGTGAGTGACTAATATGGAGAGGAAAAGTCTATGCGTTAAGTTGCCATTTATTAAACGATCGAACACATTGTAGCTACATGATCGAATGGCTAAGTCTATGTGATAAGCTGTCATTTACTAAACAATCAAGCACATCATCTATACGATAGACAGTGACTTCTCTCCCATTTTCTCGATCGTCTACTCAATCATAGTCCTCCAGTCTCTTTATTAAGCGAAGATCAGATAGAGCCCACAACTCTTGGATTCTCACATCGAGAATACCAAGGTAACTATTATGGTGGTGTCCTTACTCTGTTCGTGAAACAAGTTAGACTCCATTGGATTGGAGGAGCTGTTGGCCATTCGTTGTGTTCATATTGTGTTCTGTTCGTTGCATTCGAGGGCTGTGTTGGACGCATTGAAGACTGCTCGAGAGATTTGTGAAGAATTGTTCTTCAAAGGTATGCATCCTCTATCCCTTGTATCATCATCTTCTATCCCTTGTATCATCATCCTCTATCCCTTGTATCATCATTTAGCATGCTGTAATTTTTATTGTTGCATAACCTGTTAGTTTCCGTTTTAGACTGTAATTGTTTTGTGTTCAATTCAAATGGAATTTGGAACGATCCCTTCCGCTGCGCATGGAAATCCTCATGTTTGATTTCCTTCAATTGGTATCAGAGCCAAGTTGTTCTGGTATTCCAAATAAAATTTCAGTTTTGAACTTCTTTTTACAGTCGTGGTGGGTTTTACGTTTTCTGCATTGCATTTAAGAGTTAGATGTGTTTGTGGATTAGTTGATGAATGTTTACAGGATGGTTGCCTCTGTTTAAAGTGTTAATTTGTTAGGGCCCCTATGATTTTGGGAATAATTAACAAGCTATTGAGTCTGTATTCAAAGTGGTTGAAGTTTGTTGAGTCGTTCGAGATGAAGTTTCAAAGCATGGAAATGCAGTTCTCATGGAGGGAGAAGACCAAAGGTTGGTCGTATCATGTAGCCGAAGGTAGACAATTATTGAGATTTGGCTAAACGATTGTCTAGAAAAGTTCTGCCCGATCATGTAGTATTTACTAAACGATCGTTTAACTAATGCTAAACGATGGTGTAAAGCATTTACTCTATCGCATAGGGTAGATTGCTCGATCGCACTGACGCTGAAGGTAAACGATCGTATAGAGCATTTGGTGTTCATCGTTCAATAAAAGGCACGCGCACTAAACGATCGTGTAGTTAGCATGCCTCATCGCATAGTCACTACCTCCACAATCACCTAGTATATGATACCTTGACGCTTGCTCCGCGATCATTTAAACGATTTTGCTTCATCCACTGTAGTTTAGATGATCGTTTAAGCCTTGCAGTGCACGATACGTGTTGCACGATCGCGTGCCTCCATGCTGCATCGCATAGTCAAAGGTACACGATCATTGCTAAACGATCAATTAAGCTCAGGAAGAGTTGGTAAACGATTGAGTAAAGAGTTTACTCTCTCATGTAGGCGATCACAAGGATTTGTTACACGATCAAGGAGACGTGTTTCTTTACCTGGATGGTTCAAGACCCGGTTGACCTGTTTGAACCGAAGACTCATTGCCCTTTATAATAGTTAGCTTAGTTTTTTTTAGGATTTAAAGCTAATTATCCCATTTCATCAAATTTTATTTAATATGCATGACATGTATGTTGGTTTATATGCCGTAGTGTATGACTGATAACTTGTAGAAATACAAGTTATTTTTGCTCTTAAGTTGGAACAACTAAGGTTTTTAATGATAAATTCTCCTCATTTTTAGAAGAAACACATGCAATTACTCAAACATTAGCAAACTCATGCAAAAGAAGTTTTATTACTAAATATTGCGGCACTAATGCATTGTATTGTAGGACTTCAACACGAGGATTAACGCTAACACATAAGTAAGAAGTGTCGCAGGCTAAAGCTCTAACGCATGGGCCATGCGTCGGAGGGAATTCAACACATAGAAGATACATTGATCCAGGCTGATTGTGACACATCACCACTTGCAAGTATGGGCACCTGCAGCAAGCGGCGTCTGAAAAGCTTCCGAGTGTCAGGCGGTTGACCAGGGCATGGACATTAATGATGCCCATCACCAAGTGGACATGACCAACGCCTATAAATAGATGAAGTCCCTCCAGAGTTCGCAGCCAGTACATACATAGAAATTTATCAAGATTATCACTCTCTGTAATAGTGCAGTCATAGTTATAGTTCTTTAGAAGCTGTGTTGTGGTGCCAAGACGATCAGAGGGGTTGAGAACCACCACCACCGTCGGTTAGGGAGCGGAGGAAGCCAAGCTTGAGAAAGACACTTCGTCCAACTCCTATACAAGTGATTGTACACAACAGAATTTAGCCAAAGAGATAAAAGAAATTGTACTCTTCGGCTTGACTCAGTTACTTTCATCTCATTTATAGCTTTCATTTCATTCGATTGAATATTGCTTTTGTAAAGACAATTTGCTTCTTTATAAATTCATATATTTGATCCATCACACTTGCCATTGTTTATTTCTTGTTTATGTTTAATGCATTTATACTTTACGCAAAATCTCATTTCAAACGCTTAAGCCGACTTGATCAGGCCTTAGCCTTCTTAACTAAGAAATGGAGCATTCCAATTTCTTGATGTCAAATAAGCAGGCTTTTGCTTTTCTATAAGTTTATTCTTGTTCTT
Organism: Benincasa hispida; assembly: GCF_009727055.1. NCBI lineage: Eukaryota > Viridiplantae > Streptophyta > Magnoliopsida > Cucurbitales > Cucurbitaceae > Benincasa > Benincasa hispida. The sequence goes on along the minus strand of NW_024064858.1, from coordinate 765,416 downwards.
TCTTGTAGGTATCAATCGAATACAGAGGCCACATTCTTCAAACTAGGGTGCCAGAGTAGCAAGATGAGTCATTACGCAAAATCTCATTTCAAACGCTTAAGCCGACTTGATCTATTGTTGAAAGCATCCTTAGCTTAGATTATTCGAAAGAATAGATGAGCCAGCATCAATAGGACGCCTGGTACATCTAGAGATAGACTTACTGGTGTCTATTGCATTCTGTGTTAGACGCATGCATCCTAGAGATAGGTTTTGTGTGTTATTCGCATTGAGAACTGTTGAATAAAGTCTAACGGATAAACAAAGATAAGAAAATCATCCCATCTCATCCACATCACACACTTGTTTGTGTACACTCATCTTAGACCGACGCATACCACTTACATTAAAATCCATTTTCGCATGATCCATCACTCACTACTCAACTCTTTTGTATCTTCTTGCACAAGCACAACACTTTAGTGTAAATAACACATTTCTCTCATACATTTAGGAAACCCCTACAATAGCTACAACGAAAGGTCGGTGTTAGCTTAACTGAATCCCTGAGTTCGACCCTGGACTTACTAGGAACCTAAACTGGATTTATACTTAGGTATGGTTTAGGAAAACTTGAACGTCAATAATGGGGTGTTGTGCATTCTGTTGCATATCTCTAACGCACCAACGCGTTACAATCACATAAATGCATCAAAGCATCAATGCATCATCTATACTTAGAACTTATTTTTCCAATTTATTTTATACAATACACTCCCAGCTCGAATCACGATAGCAACGAACAAGTTTTTGGCACCGTTGCTGGGGATTCAGAAACAAGACTAACCAGAAATTTCATTTTTTTCTTTTGTAGGAACAGTTCAGTCGAGGGAGTATCACAAGTTAAGCCTAAGCTTGTGAACGTTTATGAGAAGGGAGAGCACTCCTGAACTCATATACGACCCCGAGATTGAAAGGACCTTCCGATGAAGAAATCGATCTAATTGTCATCGAAGGTTGAGGCAGCAATTTCTCAGACAACAGAACAAGAAAATCAAAACATAGATCAGCAACTAGCTCATGTTGCACAAAATCCGATCCTAATGGCGAACAGTAGCACGCGTCCCATGAGGGAGTACGCGTCCCTTGTACTGTATGATTTCTCTCCAGGAACCATATACCCAACGCCAGATGGGACGAGGTTCGAGATGAAATCTGTAATGCTTCAAATGCTTTAGACTGCTAGACAATTTGGGGGTGGTCTTGGTGAAGATCCTCACGCCCACATGAAGCGTATCCTGGAAACGTGTAATCATTTGTGATTCCTGTAATCACCCCAGAGGCGATCAAGCTGTCTTTGTTCCCCCATTCTTTGCATGATGATGCAAAACAATGGGTAAGCTCATTGGAGCCTGGTGATTTCACTACCTGGGAGAAGTTGGTGGAGAAATTTATGCAAAAATACTTCCCACCTACCACCAACGCGAGGAGGCATCGAGAGATTATGAACTTTGAACAGGAAGAAGCTGAGACATTAAGCACCACATGGGAGCGTTTTAAGGGATTGGTCAAAAATTGCCCAAATCATGGATAAATCGCAGATGGCAGCAGATGCAGCGGCGACTGGTGGAATTATGGATAAATCGTACACTGAGGCTAAAGAGATATTAGACCGAATTGCTAAACACAACATAGAATGGGTGAACGATACGTATGATGGAAGAGCTAATAGGAAGAAGTGGTCTCAGAATGTTAATTCTATCGATTCCAACGCAATAGCCACACTTTCTGCTCAAGTGGCTACGATGACATGTCTTTTGCAGAACATAATGCTAGGAAACGCATCAAATCAGCAGAAGTGTAATCAGGTAGAAGCGTTCGGGCAGCCCATGGTTAGCTGTGTGGGCTGTGGAGATCCTCACTTCTATGTGGATTGCCCATAAAATCCTCAGTCAGTATGTTTCATTAAAAACAACCCATTTTCGAATACATATAATCCTGGATGGAGGAACCATCCAAATTTTTCTTAGATAGGAGGAAATCATCTGGAGCACCACCCAGACACGAACCAACAGTAAAGGCAAGGACTGCTGCTTGCATTTCAACAAATGCATCAGACACATCAACAGTCCTTTAATAGAGGAGGATAGACGTCGAGCTCAGGATCTCTGTTTGAGAACCTATTAAAGGAGTACATAGCGTAGAATGATGTGTTGCTAAAAAGCCAAGCGTCTCCTATCAGAAACCTGGAAATACACGTAGGGCAGATAGCGAGCGAATTGAAGAACATACAGCCTGGAGTTCTACCTAGCAACACTGAAACACTTGGGAACAAATATGGAATGGAGCAATGTCAAGGGGTTATGTTGCAAAGTGGAAAAGCTCTTGAAGATAAAGAATGAATCCAAGAAATAGCAGTCCTTCAAAAGAACGCATCACACGTCCAATGTCAGTAGAAGATCAAGAAGAAAGAACACCGAGACCACAAGCCATTCAGAACCCGATCAACGCATCACATGAGAATTTGATCAACGCATCTCTGTCCCATTGCGCCTGTCAGTCAACAATGAAGAGTCGATTATTGCAATGACGGCACAATGCGACAGTCGATCCAGAGTTGTGTGCAACCCCATGCATTAATAAAAACAACACCGCATGCAAATCCGTGATCGAAAGATGCAACTGAGCAACGCAAAAGCAGAGGATTGAGACACGTGTACAACTAACGGTTGTGCAAAATTGACAATCTGATTGCATAACTAAAGGAATAATATCCCTCCATTTTCGTAATTACCGTAACCATCAATGGGGACAACAAGGCTGGAGTCAAAGACCTGCAACTATAAATACCCCATAGATTTCAAGGAAAATAATGCTACAGGATACGGAGTAAATGCTGCAAAACTGTTGAGAGAAAAGGCTGAGCTGAGTGCTTAAGTGAAGAAAGTCAGGAAGAAGACGAGATAAGGTCGAGAGGTGAATCTCAAAACTAATATGCCAAACACCCGATTTAAAGCTCTGTGCAAAGATCCTTGCTACCAGTGGAGCAAGCCTGAGAGGGAAGCTCTTCCTACCATCAAATCCATCCTATCTAGCAAGTAGATCTCCATAGAATTAGTGCCAAGACATTGGCACTTTTTTGTATCTGTTCTATCTCTTTCATCGTTGTATTTCACTTTCTCATTCTCTTTTCATTCACACCACGTATAAAATGCTTAATAGACATATTAAATGTTTCGATAGCTTTCATTTACCATTTTCTGTCTATTTCCATTCACCCGTCAATCACTTTCTTCACGATGTCTTCTTAATTCCCTGATAAGCAATATGAATTAACCAATTACTTAATCTATGTTAAAGATATAAAATGCGTTTAGCTAAGGCATTCTAGACGGCATCTTCACCTGTGAGAGCAGAAGTGAAGATGCCATTCCGACCTATCAAGAGAAGATTAGAAGAACTAAAGGGAGTAGTACTTCTAGACATGGAAGCAACCTTGCATTCATTATGTTAGTCTCTGTTTCACCAGAAACATGTGGGAGTGCGACCGATCATTGAAAGGTGTACTCCAACAGAAGAGCGGAACAACATTTGTAGCTTCAATGCAATTGTGAACTTGCATTGTTATATTCTTTGTCTTTGTCTTTCTGTTCTATTCATAATACTTGCTGCCGCATTCCACACCTTTGCACAACTTTCACAGCCAGCCTTGACCCCAGCATCTTGTAACATGAAGTCTGTATCTTGTATCATCTAGCTTAGGTTTATTGTATTTCATTTTATCATCTCATCTTTACTACTTTACTTTATTTTATCGCAATTTATATACCCGTACAAATACATTTTTAAAGATTGAAGACCTGGTCGCATATATCATGAACATACCACAATAACCCAAGTCAGTCCCCGTTTTCGACCTTGGATCACACCGAGAAACTTGCGGTGGAATTACACTTGGTTCTATCGTAAGGAAACTTGTGACAATGCATGGCATACTATGTGAACACCCATCATTAACACATATATAGTGGTAGTATCGCATCATTTCAAGCATAGAACATCATCAATCATACCTATCAAAATCTACGTTATAAGTTTATGGCGCTGTTACCGGGGAACTGGTAATGGGGACATGAGCTTATACCATCCATCCATCGTTGTAATGCAAAAATTGTCCATCAAGATTATGGCGTCGTTGCCGGGGATTGGTTAATGGTTACTGTTGAGTACATTTGTAGTATGTGTAGGACAAATCTCTTTATACTGGTTGTTTATCGCGGAGAGCAATCTGACGGCTTAGGATTGCTAGAGTGATCAAGAAATTCTAAGTGGACCCAGAGATTAGGTGTATTTTTCACGCAGGAGCACATCAGAACCAGATTAAGCACTGGAATCTCAAGAAATACGGTTGCAGAGAATACAAGGAATGTGCAACGCATTCTCCATGCCTGGTGTGACTCCCGAAGTAATCAGATTGCTTCTCTTCCCGTACATATTGCGGGATGAAGCAAGGAGGTGAACAATGTCCTTGATGGCATTATGCAAGCAAGCTTAACTACTTGCAAGGGATGTGCTTGCGGTAATTCTGAGAACTTCTTTCAATCAGCATCCCTATCTATGTTTAATTGCTTTCTTTATAGATTTCCTTCACTGCTTTCTAAATTGTGTTATTTACTGCTTCATTTAAGTTTGTCTTTTAATGCTTTATGAATTCATGAATCATTTACTTTCCTTGCATTCATTTATGTATTCTCTTAATGTGTTTAACTTTTTTGTCGTAATGGCGTTAATCTTTAATTGGTGAATGATTGAGAAATAAAGAGAAAATTTACTGCCAAAAGTCATAGCAACTTGCATTGATGAAAAAAAATAATAAAAAGAAATAAATAAATAAAATGAAACAATCAACATTTAGTATGCAAAGCTATAATGGACGAATCTTGAACCAACAAGACGTGCTTTGCGTTCATCCAACTCAAATGCGTTGAATCCGAGAGGTGTGTTGCGCGCGTATGTGTCCTTTGCTTGTCCTTAGCTAAATGCACTATGTTGAGGTATCCTCCAGAAATGTGTTTGGTTAAGTGGTGTGTTACGGGGATGTATGCGTTGTTGCCCATTCTCTACGAAGATGCATTTGCATTTTTGAGCACATTGCGTTAATCCTTATCTTGCGTCCATTCAAATAAAATATAAAAAAAAAATCTTTTTGCATTTGAGAAGTCCAATCGTTTCGTAGCCCAAAGCAATGATGATTCTACAGACGAAAGGACGTTTTTCTGAAAATTCATAAATGAGGGATTTTCGAATGACGGGTTTTTGAGCTCCTCGAGGCCTGTCACTGAAAAAAAAAATCACGTTAGGCCCATTGCGGCCCAACCTATAAATAGGAACCCTTCCCTATCTGTGAGTTTTATTTTTACCTCATTTGCACTCTGAAAAACCCTAGCGCCAACATACGAAGCTTTCTTCTTCCCAAAACCCTAACGATTTTCCAGCTCTTTCAACCAAGCCCCCATGGCTGACCAAGCTTCTCAATCTTCTACTCCACCCTCAACCCCTTCCTCTAAACAAATCGCCATGCGAGAGGTAGCATTCCTTGCTGCCAGTCGCCAGCTTGCTGCCCAACCCCATACCGTCCCAAGAATCGTCGGTAGAACCCGGAGAAACCCATTATCCGTCCAGCCTCATCAGTTCAAGAGAGGACATAGCACTAAAAATACCCCAGTTCTAACTCCTGCCGTCTCAACTAAGAGCGAGAGGAAGAGGCGTGATGACAAGGAAGTGTGTGGCAAAATTTTAATCATTTGGAGCAAGGAGGGGGATTACCCGAGGCAGGGGTTGTAAACAAACCACTGTCCAAAGAGGACGTGAAGGCAGTGGTGGCTGAAGAAGTGGTAGTGCCGGAAGCGGTGGTGGTTGAAGAAGAAATGGAACGAGGCACTCTGGCCTTAGAGGCTCCTGAGGTAACTGCTAACACAGAACCCTATGATGGAACCTCCAAAGTTGCAGTGGAAGAGGTTGCGGTGGCTGAAGTTGTGATGGATTAGGTTGCAGTGGAGACACAACCAGAAGTAGTAGAAGAGGAAAAGAAGAAGAAGAAAAGCAAAGGGAGGAAGGCTGAAGAAGCCGAGTCATCTCATCATCGAAAGGAGAAAAAGAATAAAGAGAAGAAGAATGATGAGGAAGATGAGAAAGGAAAGAAGGAGGGGAAGAAGAAAGAGAAGGAAGAAAGCGCTGGCGAGCGCCTAAAAAAGGAAGAAAAGAAATAAAGGGCTGAGAGCCCTGGTGGAGAATCAACCTCCGTAAGGGAGGATAGGGGGAAACAACACAGTTAATGGAATCAGCGCAACCCATACTAACGCAAATAGTTGCGACCGAAGAAGGAGAAGCAGCAGAGGGAACCCCCTAATGCGGCGTCGCAGGGAGAATGCGCCGCGAGAGTCCACAATTGACCCTTAAAGATTAATTTTGGCATTGGAATAGAGAGAGAAAAAGAAAAAAAAAAAGAGGAGAAACAAGAAAATATGGAGAGGGGAAAGCTCATCATCGCAGAGGGGGATAGAAGAAGAAGATTGGAGTTTGAAGAAATGCAACGCAACAATGAGCTTGCCAGACTTGAAGGGATCCAGAAGCGCGAGGAGGAACACCGCCTATTACTGGCCTCTAAGCAATTCGAAGACGAGTTTATGAGAGAAGAAAGAGAAGAAGAAAAAGAAGAGAAAAGGAAGAAAGAAGAAGAAGACAGATTGTTGTTGAAGGAGAAGAGGAAGAAGCGCGAAGCTAATAGAAGCGCTTATATAAGAGCAAGGGCAAAGAGCTCGCTGAACGCGAGAAAGAAGAGTAACTCCAGGAGCCGGGAGAAAGTGATCGTAAGACCACACACGGATTCTAGTCTACACTCTGCCGTTTTGCTAAAAGGCAAGGCAATAGCAGAAAGCAGCGAAACCCGCGACGGCAAGAAGCGATCATCAAAGAATAAGGAGAAACAATGATATGTTGATTGAGATGGGCTTCTATCCTGCGCCGAATCCACTACCTGACCTCACCAGGAGCATAATTGTGGACCATGGGTGGGACACATTCTGCCAGTGCCTATCCATCATAGTGCCTTCAGTAGTGCGAAGCTCTTTATACCGCGAGCGCTTACATGAAAATAGGGATGCGTTGACGTTTAAGGAGAGACAGTATTCCCTTCAACACCAGAGGACATCGACGAAATTTATCAAGATGAAGGACAAACCCTGATGCACCAGGGAACAAGATTATTGATGATCCCACAGAAAGAGCAGATGGAGGACGCATTGAAGATACTAATGCAACCTGACACGAAGTGGTGAGTTGCTCACTCAAAGGCATCCGCACCCTGAAGTCTAAGCCCTTCACTGCCGGAGGAAGCTTTGGTTTATTTGCTAAAAAAAAAGCGGCTGATCCCAACGACGCACGATAGAAACTATATCAAGGAATCGGGTCATGGCCATTACTGCATAGCCCGCAGGCAGTCCGTATCGACGGTAAGGCAGTTGAACGTTGAGGCATCAGAGACATTATTGGGGCACTGTTGGGGCCAGTACTTCTTTCCCGTGGATCATTTCAAGTGTAAGCCTGTCTATGGGTGTAGGCGTTGATGAGGAACCCATGCTAGAAGTCCACAGCCTCATCAACATAAAAATCTTGAGGATGCTCCTTAAAGATTCTCCACACTACCCCGAGCTGCTACCAAAGAGGCCTACGATCGATTTAAATATGCCGCTGGAACCCAGACCAAAAAGAAGACGAAGAGAGGATAAGGAAAAAAAGAGGGTCCAGCAGTCACCAACGCAAAATCCTGAACCTATGGACCCTCTTCCTTTAGTCATCCGGCCTTCAAGCCCTCCGAGCTCACTAGCGCAATCCTTTTCCCCTTTACACGAGCATTTTACAAACCTTCTTCTTGTCCCCAACTCTTCTGTTTACTCAGCAGCCCCACCTTCACCATTAGCATCATCACCGCATCCCACCATTCCACCGCTGCAAGTTGATGACCCACATGGTTTGGGTGAAGGCACCTCTACCCAACCCCAAAACGATGTTGTCGAGACATCGCAGGCACAACCCTCCATCACCTTCATGGCTACTGAGTTAGCAGAAATGAGATCCCTTTTCTCTCAACAACAACAACACTTCTTCAACAAGCGATTTGAGGTAGTAATGGAGCACATTGATGATATTCAACGCAGTGCCTCCACATCAAGAGAGGTGCTGATCAACATGTAGTGCAACATCTATAAAGTCCATGCACTAGAGAATGATTGCGGAGCGTAATCAAGAGTACTTCAATTTTCTCACCTCATATCTTCATGGTCCAATGGTGCCCCTACATCTTCGGCAACACTTAAATTTCAAAGGAGCGCCTCCTGCACCACCTCAAAATCCGCTTGATCCCCCTGCTCCTCAACCTTAATATTTACACTTTCTTCCAATACGATTTTTTTTTATGTGGCCATTCTTTATTTGTATTCAATTTATTTATTATTTGGAAAGTAATCAAATTCTTTGACTCTTGTACAAGCAGTAGAAAATTTTGTAATGCATCATTTGTAATTTATTTGTATACTTTGTTAATAGTCAATACAATCAGAGTATATATTCACTCCACTTTTTGCCTATGCCTTTTTCTTTATCTTCCTTTGTCAATTTTTGTAATGTTCTAAATCTCTTATTTTTACAATATTCATTGCGTTGCTATGATGTATTACATGTTTATACTTAGAAACATTTCCCATACTTAGTAAATTTTTATTAACACTTAGTTAATTCTTAGTTTAGCAGTACTTTACCTTTTATCTTTCAAAGTTCTATTCAAACCTTCTTTTTTAAATTTTCTTCTAAGTGTTTGTCTAGTCTCTCCAAACAACGCAATGAGGATCTTGCTCATCTTTAAATTTGGGGGTGGGGAAGGTCTGAGCAGATGAGATCAAGATTATGTTGTAGTTAAGAAAATGTGTCCATTTTCATTTAAACAAAAAAAAAATTATGCAAAACTCCAATGTCAGCGCAAGGGAAAACCTTAAAATATTCCCAACCTGATAAGAATTTAGTTGTGAAAGGAGTCTGCTCGTAGTTGGATGTTCGTATGACACACGTAGGAGCAAGCCAAAACAAAGGTGGGTTTCCAAGAACAAGGCAATATGAAAAAAAAAATTTAATGCAAGAGACAACTCCTTTGATCCTCATGAGTTGAAGCTGAAATTGGCACACAACTGTAGTTGAATGTCCGCATGATACCCATGGAGATAAACCAGAACGAAGAGTGTAACCATGACCAACAGTCTCTAAATAAAGAAATGACACAATTTTTTTTTTCTCACTGCATGTAGATACATTGAGTTGTTTTGACAAAGAAGAGATAAACATTCTATTTTGTAAACTAGAAAAGCATCTTTGAGCAGAATTTTGTCATATAGAAGAATAAAGTAGGGCTTGCTAAGAATTAGCAGGGATAGAAGGAAATTGCGATGTTAAGTAATGTGCCTAATTGCAGCATTCGGAGCAACCAATCGTCGCAAAAATAGAGGATAGGAATTGAGCATGATTTCCTTAGTAGAAGATATGCTTGCGGACAAGCATATATCTAAATTTAGGGGTGTGATAACTTGTAGAAATACAAGATATTTATGCCACCTTATCAAGATATTGCGGCTAAAATTTAGTAAATATGCGCTGATTGTATGAAAATTAGCCCAGTATTACAATAATTATAAATGTTTGCAATTACACCCACTAACACCATAAAGATGGAAGACAAGCCAAAATTTACTCTGTTTTACAGGAGACCAAGTCACCGCTTGTGCTCAAGGCTCACAAGAAACTGATCAACGCATCTCTGTCACATTACGCCCGTCAGTCAACAAGGAAGAGATGATTACCGCAATGACGGCGAAATGCGACAGTCGATCCAGAGCTGTGTGCAACCACATGCGGTAATAAAAACAACACCGCATGCGAATCCATGACCAGAAGATGCAGCTGACCAATGCAAAAGAAAAGGATTGAGACACGTGTACAACTATTGGTTGTGCAGAATTGACGATCTGATTGCATAATAGAAGGAATAATATCCCTCCATCTTCATAATTACCATAACCATCAGTGGGTACCACAAGGCTGGAGTCAAAGACCTGTACCTATAAATACCCCATAGATTTAAGAGAAAACAATGCTACAGGATACGGGGTAAATGCTGCAAAACTGTTGAGAAAAAAGGCTGAGTTGAGTGCTTAAGTGAAGAAATCCGGGAAGAAGACGAGATAAGGCCTAGAGGTGAATCTCAGAACTAATCTGCCAAACACTTGATTGAAAGCTCTGTGCCACGATCCCTACTACCGGTGGAGCAAGCCTGAGAGGGAAGCTCTTCCTACCATCAAATCCATCCTCTCTGGCAAGAAGATCTCCATTGAATCAATGCCAAGACATTGGCACTTGTTTGTATATGTTCTATCTCTTTCATCGTTGTATTTCACTTTCTCATTCTCTTTTCATTCACACCATGTATCAAACGCTTAATAGACATATTAAATGTTTCGATAGCTTTCATTAACCATTTTCTGTCTATTTTCGTTCTCCCGTCAATCACTTTCTTCATGATGTCTTCTTAATTCCCTGATAAGCAATATGAATTAACCAAGTACTTAATCTATGTTAAAGATATAAAATGCATTTAGCTAAGGCATGCTAGACGGCATCTTCACCTGTGAGAGCAGAAGTGAAGATGCCATTCTGACCTATCGAGAGAAGGTCAGAAGAATTAAAAGGAGTAGTACTTCCAGACATGGAAGCAACCTTGTGTTCATTATGTTAGTCTCTGTTTCACCATAGACATGTGGGAGCGCGACCGATCACTAAAAGGTGTACGCCAAGAGAAGAGCGGAACAACATTTGTAGCTTCAACGCAATTGTGAACTTGCATTGTTATATTCTTTGTCTTTGTCTTTCTGTTCTGTTCATAAGACTTGCCGACGCATTCCACATCTTTGCATAACTTTCACAGCCAGCCTTGACCCCAACATCTTTTGACATGAAGCCTGTGTCTTGTATCATCTAGCTTAGGTTTACTGTATTTCATTTTATTATCGCATTTTTACTGCTTTACTTTATTTTATCGCAATTTATATACCTGTACAAACACATTTTTAAAGATTGAAAACCTGGTCGCATATATCATGAACATACCATAATAACCTAAATCAGTCCCCGTGTTCGACCTTGGATCACACCGAGAAACTTGCAGTTGAATTACACTTGGTTCTATCGTAAGGAAACTTGTGACAATGCATGGCATACTACGTGAACACCCACCATTAACGCATATCTAGTGGTAGTATAGTATCATTTCGAGCATAGAACATCATTAATCATACCTATCAAAATCTGTGTTACAATTTTATGTTGTCATTGCCGGGGAACTTGTAACGGGGACATGAGCTTGTACCATCCATCAGTTGTTGTAATGCAAAAATTGTCCATCAGCCGCTGAACGCATCATTCCCTAGACGTCTGATGAAGAAGAATGATGAACAACAATTCAAGCGCTTTCTTGAGCTCCTAAGGAAATTACACATCAACATCCCACTTATAGGAGGAATTGATGTGGGTCATGCGTTGTGCGATTTGAGAGCTAGCATTAATCTCATGCCGATCTCAATCTTTAAGAAATTTGGAATTGGCGAAACTCTTCAGCTGGCTGAGAGAACTATTAAGCACCTTGGAGGAAAGATTGAAGACGTTCTGGTAAAGGTTGACAACTTCATATTCCCTGCAGATTTTATCATCCTGGACTATGAAGAAGATAGTGAGGTACCAATGATCCTTGGATGCCCCTTCTTAGCTACTGGGAAAGTTTTAATTGGCGTGCATAAAGGAGAATTAACTATGCGTGTAGACAATCAAGAGGTGAAGTTTAATGTATTAAATGCATTAAAGTTCCCGAACAATGAAGATTGCCAACTGAACAGTATAAAGTTGCCTAAAGAAGAGACCCATGTATGCGAAGTCCTCGCGTTGGAGAAGAACCTGAAAGAACCAGAGCCGCCAAGTCTGAGTGAGCGGCGGACAAAACCAACGCGTCCATCACTTGAGGAACCACCAGAACTTGAGTTGAAACCGTTACCTAGTCACCTGAAATATGCCTTCGTTGGAATAAATAAAACTTTACCTGTGATCATTTCCGCAAATTTTACAGAGCCTAACGAGCACTCTTTCTTACAGATGCTGAAAAAACACATGCGTGCAATAGGTTGGACGCTAGCAGATATCCGTGGCATCAGCCCTTCTTATTGCATGCATAAGATCAGGCTGGAAGAAGGGAAGTCAGGATCAATTGAGCCTTAAAGAAGGCTGAACCCTATAATGTAAGAAGTGGTCAAGAAAAAAATCCTAAAATGGTTGGATGCGGGAGTCATCTATCCTATAGATGACAGTAGCTGGGTAAGCCCAGTCTAATGCGTTCCCAAGAAAGGGGGAACGACTGTGATAGTCAATAGCAATAATGAGCTCATACGCTCAAGGACTCACGGGCTAGTGCATCTGTATGGATTACAGGAAGCTCAATGCAGCAACCAAGAAAGACCAATTCCCCCTTCCTTTCATTGACCAAATGCTTGACAGACTTGTTGGCAAAGAATTTTACTGCTTTCTTAATGGATACTCTTGTTATAACCAGATTTTGATTGATCTAGAAGATTAGGAGAAGACAATGTTTACCTGTCCCTTTGGAACATTTGCATTCAGACGCATGCCCTCTGGGTTGTGTAATTCACATGGGACATTTCAAATGTGTATGATGGCAATCTTCTCTGACTTCTTAGAAAATACCGTTGAAGTCTTCATGGAAATTTCTTAGTCTTTGGAGACTCATTCCAATCATGCCTAGATAATTTGGAGGCCGACCTCGTTCGATGTAAGGAAACAAACCTTGTGCTAAATTGGGAAAAATGTCACTTCATGGTGACTGAAGGAATTGTCTTAGGCCACAAAGTATCTAAAGCTGGGTTGGAAGTAGATGAAGCCAAGATAGATGTCATAGCAAAACTTCCACCACCATCAAACGTTAACGTTTTACGAAGTTTTCTAGGGCATGTTGGCTTCTATCGAAGGTTCGTTAGAGGACTCTCTCAAATTGCGCGACCTTTGAGTGCATTATTAGAGGCGAACCGGCCCTATGATTTCAATGAAGACTGTTGTGATGCATTTGAAACATTGAATATGTGTTGACGACAGCTCCAGTACTAATAGTACTGAACTGGACGCAGTATTTTATTCTCATGTGCGATGCGAGTGATGTGGCAGTAGGAACAATGTTAGGGTAGAAGAAGGGAAATTTGATACATCCCATCTCTTAGCGTCCAAAACACTGAATGACTCTCGGGAACACTATACAACCACTGAAAAAGAAATGTTGGATGTAGTGTTTGGCATTGAGAAGTTTAGATCGTACTTAGTTGGTGCGTTAGCCACCATATATACCGATCACTCAGCCATAAAATTTCTGATAAGTAAAAATGATGCGAATCCAAGATTGATAAGATGGGTGCTACTGTTACAAGAATTTGATATTGATATTCAGGATAGAAAGGGAACTGAGAATCAGGTGGCTGACCACCTGTCCAAGCTAGAAAATTAGGAAATGCAAGATCAAGAAAGTGAAATCAAGGACGCATTTCCTGATGAAAGCCTGTTCAAAGTTGAAGACAGGGAACCTTGGTATGTGGACATAGTCAATTACTTAACCACCAAGCAATTCCCTAGGAACTTCAACTCTCAGGCAAAGAAACGGTTAGTGCATGACAGCAAATTTTATTTTTGGGATGAACCGTTTCTCTATAAACAAGACCCTGACTCCATAATGTGTCGATGCGCTCCGGAGGAGGAGACACAACGCATCTTAGCTGAGTGTCATGACTCTCCTTACGGAGGGCATTTTTGTGGGCAAAGAACCGCTGCGAAGATCCATCAAAGCGGATACTTCTGGCCCACCCTCTTCAAAGACGTAAGGGAGTTTGTTTGTAAATGTGACCCCTGACAATGCACCGGGAATATTTCTCCAAGGGATGCAATGCCTTTGAACAATATTCTCGAAGTTGAGCTGTTTGATGTTTGGGGTATTGATTTTATGGGACCTTTTCCCCTGTCCCGCAGCCAACAGTATATCCTACTTGTAGTAGGCTATGTGTCAAAGTGGGTAGAAGTAGTAGCTTGTGCTAGAAATGATGCGTCCACTGTTTCCAAGTTTCTTAAAAGGAACATTTTCACACGATTTGGAACGCCAAGAGCCTGGATAAGTGACGAAGGTACGCACTTCATTAATCGCATCATTTCTAAATTACTTGCCAAATATAATGTTAGGCATAAAATCGCTACCGCCTACCACCCATAAACGAACGGTCAAGCCGAAGAATCCAATCGAGAAATCAAATCTATCCTGGAGAAAGTTGTCAACGCAACGCAGAAGGACTGGGCACAGAGACTGGATGAAGCGCTCTGGGCCTACAGAACTGCCTACAAGACCCTTATAGGTATGTCTCCATAATCTCTTGTATTTGGAAAAGCTTGTCACTTACCATTACAATTAGAGCACAAGGTTTTTTGGGCAGTTAAGAAGCTAAACTTGGACTTGGACACCGCGGGCGCTCAACGCAAACTTCAGCTCAATGAGCTTGAGGAGTGGTGATTGAACGCATACGAGAACAACAAGCTTTACAAAGAAAAGACAAAAGGTTGGCACGACCAACGCATTAGGAAGAAAGAGCTTGTTGTTGGCCAAAAGTTCTATTGTTCAATTCATGTTTGCGTTTGTTCCCAGGGACCCTTCATCATTAAAACAATCATTCCATATGGAGCAGTGGAATTAACACGAGAGGATGACACCAACGCATTCAAGTAAATGGCCAAAGAGTGAAGCCATACTTTGAAAATGGACTGAAACGTTAAAAGTCATCTCTCGCACTACGCGAAGCCAGCTCAGGCCCGCGTCAAAGCATCCCTGCGTTCGCATTGCCATATATTCCAGTGATGCTTCCTCTATCCTTGTCTTTTTTTAATTCTTTATTTTATAATGCGCTTGAGTTTGTTGGTTTGTTTGTCTATCTTATGTTTTTAAGATGCCTTGTTCTTTGTTTTGCCTTCATAAGTTACAAATTTTACATTTTTTCTAACAAAAGTTGTGTATAATTGGGATGGGAATAATGGACGCGTCAGACTCAAGTCTCACGCATGGCCCAGTTGAAGGGATGCATCTCGAAAATACAAAGCACTCGAGTGCTTAGAAACCCAAGACGTCCCTTTGACTTCGCATTTATTACGGATGTCAGGCGCCGCCTGACGTCACCCCATTTTCTCTCCCAGCCTATATAAGATCAAAATGCTTCGTTTTCTTCTTCCTCATTTCCCACTCGAGCCATATGTGAAAAGAAAAAGAAAACCCTAGCCCTCTCTATTTCCCTCACTGTCGATTTGCTCAAACGTCTCTTCGGCCACAATGTCGTCTGCATCTGACTGTCAGAACCAAAACATGAGCTTCGAAAACGATTCGCCGGTAAGTTCCTTCTCCTCCTCATCTGTTTCGACTTCACCTCCCTCGAGCCCTCGAAAAACCTCAAAAGCCCGGTGGGTGGAATGCATGACCCACTTCCAACCTACCTTCACAACACCCCATCACCAGCCGTGCATCCACCGCCTTCGCTTTCAATCCAACCCTTAGCCACCATCTACCCAGTTGAATCAAACCCATCAAGCCAACCGCCGGGTTCACCCATACTCATCTCATCACCTGGCTCGCCTTACACTCCATCAGGCACCCCTCCATTTACCCCACCTAGCCCCCCTCTAACAGTCCTGCATCAGAGCGTAACCCTGAAGAGTTGGCAGAATTGGCTTGACTGAACGAGCAGGAAGTGTTTGATGTTATTTTGGCGAGCCTCAATCAAGGCCAAGAGGAACGCAAGTGATGCGTTCCGACCCACCTAACGCATCACTTGAAATGGATGAAGTGGAGCGGTACGCTATGATGCTCGAAGAAGAATTAGAGGAAGAAGAAGAAGCAGAAGAAGAAAGAAGATTTGGCCAAGACGCGTCTCAATCACACCAAACCGACGCGAATGAAGGGCCCTTAAAATCAAAGAGAGTGGTAAGGAAAAGAAAATTAATATTGGAGGAAGAAGATGAGCAATCAGCATCCGGTCCTGAGGATGCAATGCGTGGAAGCTGCTCAAGGCACAACGCATTAGAGAAGAATTTGGAAAAGTATTAGCCCGCAAAGCAAGGGCGAAGAAAGATAGCTTTCCAAAGGGAATTGAAGAATGAATTGAGAGAGCTAGCAAGGGAAGCCAAGGAACATGCAATGAGAAAACGCAAGGTAGCCGACACGTTACTTAAGAAGACCTTGGGAAGAAAGCGCCAATTCAGTGACATACTTGTAGAAAAGGGCTTCTTTCCCGAGCGCAACCCATTGCCAGTCTACATAACAGAAACAATAAATGCAATGGGTTGGAGTCAGTTCTGCATTGGGCACACAAAAATTTGGCCCAACCTTGTCCGCATGTTCTATAGCAGCGGGTTCTACATGGAGAAGAACACAGCCTTCGTTGATGGGGTATTAGTGCGCTTCTCAGCCGACAAGATCAATGAAGTGTTCAACATTGAAAGTAGTCCAGACGCAGAAGGTAACCGCATCTTAGAGCAGCCAACGCCAAGCAAGCTGGAAGATGCGTTAAGAACGGTAGCCAAACCTGGAAGCAAGTGACAAACATCTAGAAATGGAACAAAGATGCTAGCTTCCAGGAACTTAACCTCTGACACGAATCTATGGTACTATCTGATCAAAAGGAGCATCATGCCTACAACGCATGATGAAACATTGTCAAAGGAACGCGTCCTGGCTACCTATTGTTTCATGCAGTGCATCCCCTTAGACATTGGAAGAATAATAAGGGATCAGATCATGTCCATCAAAACTAAACCACGAGGACAACTCTACTTCCCATGGCTGACCTGTGCACTATGTAAATGTAGGGGTATCCCTCTGGGGGATGATCATGAAGAGATCGATGGTTTGATAGATATCAAGTTAGTAAGGCGTTTACTTCGTGGTTCATTGCATTGACCTGCCTTACCTACCAAAGAAGTGGAAACCAAACCTTGATCATCTAAGCGCGACCCTAAAAGAAAACGAGTCCATATTGTTGAACACAGCGATAAAGCTTTAGGACATGAATATTACGAAGCTGAGCTTGATCTTATGGATGAAGAAGCGTAGCCAATCCTCAACCTTACTCTCCATGACTCACTAATGGCCCCACCAGAAGGGAGTCTTGATCAAACGCATCAAGAACCTACTAACATTGATCAAGACATCCCTTGTTCCCTTCCTTTGCCCTCACCAAGTCCAATTCCCAATTTTGTGCCTCCTTCAACCATCTGTGAACCAACTGGGTTAGGATCGAGGAACACAGCAAATTTTGAAGACCCAGTTGGAAGAAGTGAAGACCAACACCACCTCGAAGCAACGCTGACCTTGAAGAATTGAAAACTTTCATCAGTGATCAGCTCAGACCATTGGCCACGTCCATTGAAGGTCTTCAGCAACAAAACTGGGTTCTAAGAGATTACCTAAGGCAACAAACAAGACGAATGCAAGACCAATTCGTTTATACAATGCAGTACATCAACCAGGTCTTGGTTTGAATATTTGCTCTGCCTCCATTGCCTGCCTATCTTAGAAACCCTTTGCGCTTTATGGATGAAGACCCTGGAGAAGAATGCAGGGATGACACGCTAGCACAATAGAGTTTTGGGGTGTTGGGTTATTTTGTATTTTGATTTAGTTGATGTTCTTTTGTATTTGCTTGACTTGTTTGTTTGTTTCATGTGAATCTATGAAAATGAATGAGAAATTTTTATCATTTTGTTCCTTGCGTTTGACCTTAGCATACTTTATTTTTGTTCTTCAGATATTTTCTAAGTCTTGTGCTTTACATGACCTCAATGATATCAAAAATATGAAATCTATAAGTATAGAGTAGGCGTTAGGAAAATCAACAAAGCCTGAACTTCTCTAAAAAGACTATGTTTTCTTTCTAACGCATACAAGCTCTACGTCTTAAACTCCTTTCGGTCTCTCAAAGCCTTTTTGAAATTTTGTCTCTTTTAGCAATTAGGATTTAACTCGTCTCAAAATTTGGGATGAGTATAGCTCATCTCCAAATTTGGGGATGAGGGAAATCCAAGTTAAGACGCATCAAATGAGTACATAAAGAAAAGGGAACAAAATAAGAAAAAATGTTAAACGCAACTTCTCTATCACCACTTCAAAAGAAAAACCTCAAAGGGACATGAGTTAAAAAGTTGGAACAGGCACTTAGCCATAGTTGGATGCTCGCATGAAACCCGTGGGGGCAACCCAAAACGAAGTTAAGTCTCCTAGACCAACGCGTCCCATAGAACTCCTCTATATAGTCTGAAGAAATTATATCTTGAAACGCATGAATATTAGATATGAGTTTAGTTGTGAAGGGTTCTCACCCGTAGTTGGATGCTCGCATGACACCCATGGGGGCAAGCCAAAACGAAAGTGGGATACCTGGAACAACGCATGGGTAAGTGAAAATTCATAGTTTTTTTCTTTTTATCCGGAATTTATTTTAAAAAGAGCATCTAATGCATTGCTGGTTTATAAAAAAATGGGAATGTTTTGAGAAACGAAAGGAGTTGTTGGTAAAAAGCCTACTGCATCTGAAACTAAACATTATTCCTTTTAGAAAAGAGCCATTCTGTGTTACATTTTCCAAACTCTTATCTCAAACTTATGACTGAATATGATGAGAGGCGAACTCTGCACACTTAAGACAAAGGAGATAACAAAGAATTATTTTGGAATGCTTGAGGACAAGCATTGTTCAAATTTGGGGGTGGTGATAACTTGTAGAAATACAAGTTATTTTTGCTCTTAAGTTGGATTAACTAAGGTTTTTAATGATAAATTCTCCTCATTTTTAGAAGAAACGCATGGAATTACTCAAACATTAGCAAACTCGTGCAAAAGAAGTTTTATTACTAAATATTGTGGCACTAACGCATTGTATTGCAGGATTTAACACGAGGATTAACGCTAACGCATAAGTAAGAAGTGTCGCAGGCTAAAGCTCTAATGCATGGGCCATGCGTCGGAGGGAATTCAACACATAGAAGATACATTGATCCAGGCTAATTGTGACACATCACCACAAGTATGGGCACCTGCAGCAAGCGGCGTCTGAAAAGCTTTCGAGTGTCAGGCGGCTGACCAAGGCATGAACTTTAATGCTGCCCATCACCAAGTGGACATGACCAACGCTTATAAATAGATGAAGTCCCTCTATAGTTCGCAGTCAGTACATACATAGAAATTTATCAAGATTCTCACTCTCTGTAATAGTGTAGTCATAGTTATAGTTCTTTAGAAGTTGTGTTGTGGTGCCAAGACGATCAGAAGGGTTGAGAACCACCACCACCGCTGGTTAGGGAGCGAAGGAAGCCAAGCTTGAGAAAAACACTTTGTCCAACTCCTTTACAAGTGATTGTACACAACGGAATTGAGCCAAAGAGATACAAGAGATTGTACTCTGCGGCTTGACTCAGTTCCTTTCATCTCATTTATAGCTTTCATTTCATTCGATTGAATATTCCTTTTGTAAAGACGATTTGCTTGTTTATAAATTCATATAGTTGATCCATCACACTTGCCATTGTTTATTTCTTATTTATGTTGAATGCATTTATACTTTATGAAAAATCTCATTTCAAACGCTTAAGCCAACTTGATCAATTGGTGAAATCATCCTTAGCTTAGATTTTTTGAAAGAATAGATAAGCCAGCATCAAGTAGGATGCCTAGTACATCTAGAGATAGACTTACTGGTGTCTATTGCATTCTGTGTTAGACGCATGCATCCTAGAGATAGGTTTTGTATGTTATTCGCATTGAGAAGTGTCGAATAAAGTCTAATGCATAAACAAAGATATGCAAATCATCCCATCTCATCTACATCACACTCTGGTTTGTGTACACTCATCTTAAACCAACACATACCACTTACATTAAAATCCATTTTTGCATTATCCATTACTCACTACTCAACTCTTTTGTATCTTCTTGCACAAGCACAACACTTTAGTGTAAATAACACATTTCTCTTCATACATTTAGGAAACCCCTACAATAGCTACAATGCAAGGTCTGCGTTAGCTTAACTGAATTCCTGAGTTCGATCCTGGACTTACCAGGAACCTAAACTGGATTTATACTGGGGTCTGGTTTAGGAAACTTGAACGTCAATAGTGGAGTGTTGTGGATTCTGTTGCATATCTCTAACGCACCAACATGTTACAATCATATAAACGCATCAAAGCATCAACGCATCATCTATACTTAGAACTTATTTTTCCAATTTATTTTATACAATACACTCCCAACTCGAATCACGATAGCAACGGACAATGACATATAGATTTAAAACCCACCTTAGGTTATGCAATTATACATGCATCATATACTATAGGTTTTATAATATAGTTATTGGCATGATGAAATTACAAGAAAGCCTGCACATGCATCACGAAATATAAGAGTTATATTTATGCCTGCATTAAGCATATTCATGCATCATCTTTATATTGTAAGAGTTATAGTATAAGGGTGTATGAAAGCATGTATGCTTGGTTCGTTGGTTTGTTATATAAGTTTTATATAAAAGTAGCAATGAATGAACAATGCATGGAGCATGACACTTAGGCTGTTTATAAAAGTTATGAATGCCTTGTATGTGTAGCTTTGCATTGTGTGGTTGGTTTTAGTTGTTTTCGTTTACAAGAGTTATAATGGAAATTAGAACTAAAATCAATAAGAAAGTGTTGCATGCAGACTTAGGTGAACTCATGTTTTAAAAAGGTTTTAAAATTGGATTGAGATAGACCTAAGTCCAAGGTTCTAGTGAGATTAGATACCTAAGTTTAATCTTTTAAATCGGTTTAATAGGATTAAATTGATTGGCATAAAAGATTAGACTTGTATTAAATCTATCTATAAGCGACCTTTTGTCTAAGGCGAGCTCTATCTAGGCTGGGGTATTTAAGTTGATGGAAACGAAACATCCCTACCTAGGAACCTACCTGGAAAGGTGAATTAGTTAGATTTGCTACAAGCATGCGACAGTTCATTAAAGACTTCGTTAAAGAGTTTAATGAATGATAATCAAAAGTTGTTCAACTTTCCAAAGTAAGAGTTACTTTTGGGCAAACCTAAAAAGTCACTTAGTTAAAATTCTTGTTTTTTCTAAGTAAACTAAACCCTAGGTTATAAAATACTTGGTGGGAGGAACAGATATATATGATATGTCGATGATTCCACTCACGTTTCTCCCCGAATGTTCACGTCATGAAATTCATGCTTGGCCTGTGGTGCCCTGGGAGCATCCCCCTTCGGAATGGTTGTTTGCATGAGTTATACTCCAAAGGTGATGGAGAGAGCATTTATAGTAAGTGGGTGAAGTATGTATGTCAACATGTCCTGTGGTTTCCTTCATTGGTTCACACCGTGAGATCTACTTGCACTCCCTCGTGGCGCCCTGGGAGCGTCCCCCTTCAAATCGGTTTTGTGCAGTTGGTCAATATCAAGGTGAACTCCAAAAATGGATAGGGTCAATTAGGTTTTGCCCCAATCTGATTTTTTCCTTTTGGATTGGCTACTTTGGGTAGAACACTGGGCGTAAAATGATGGGTCACACTTACGGGAAATTGTTAAGCAAGTTAATGATTTCTTGACCAAATCAATGATGGCTAGTCATTATGGGAGCAAGAGTTGTTCTGGTATTAATGATTGGTTGAGAGTGTCTCAATTCAGAGGAGGGATAAATTGAGTACCCTTCAGTGGCTTTTGTCCAAAACCTTTGAAGCATCATTGCGAAACTAGCTGTCACATGGGGTTCATTTAAGTTTTGCTAAACTAGTATTGGATGTTATTTTTCAATGAGTATTTGCTAAAAATATAATGTAGATCAATGTATTTCTTTCTCAGTAACATGTATGATTTTTCATTAGTTGCCTTTAATTTGACCGATTACATAAATTGGAAAGTGTCTGTTCCAACATATTTTGTGGCAAACGACCTTGAGTTTGTCATGGTTGAGAAGTGTCCTCAAGTCCCGACCCTTGATGCACCACGAAATGTTCGTAATGCATATGAGGTGCGGATGAAGGCTAATTCATTGGCCCGACTTCACATGGCTATCATACTTGATGCATTGGCCAAAAGGGTTGAGAACATGGTCATTACACGTAAGATCATGGACTTGTTGCAAGAATTGTTTGAACGTTAGTTCTTACTTATTTTAGCACAAAGGGATGAATGACAAAGAAACCAGTAGTGTCAGTTCCCGAGATAACCTCTAGTTAGAGAAAGCAAGTGTTGCTAACTGTGGGAAAAATTGACGAGAAGTGTTCTCTAAAATGGAACTTGGAGCTTATATAGGTTTTGATACTGATCCCACTACTCTCCAAACGAGGAAGAAGTCTAAAGACAGTAAATGTGATTTATTTTTCTTGGAGACATGTTTGGTAGAGAATGATGATTCTGTCTGGATACTTGATTTAGGTGCTACTAACCATGTCAGTTCTTCCTACCAATGATTTAGTTCCTGGAAAATGTTGGAAGATGGATAGTTGACTTTTCGAATCTATACTGGTGAGGTTGTTTCAGCTATTGCTATAGATAGGCTGAAGTTATTTTTGGACAAGAAATGTTATCTGTTATTGGATAATGTTTTTGTAGTTCCTTATATCAAGAGGAACTTAATCTGGGGTTTTTGTCTCATTGAACAAGGTTATACCGTCTCCTTTTCTAATAGTAAAGTGTTTAGTTTCAATAATGATATGGAGATTTCTTTTGGCTCAATGGAAAATAACTTATATGTAGTAAGATCGTTAGTCATAAAAGCCTTGCTTAATACTGAAGTATTCAGTACGGCGACAACTACAAAAAGACCAAAGGTTTCTCCTAAGGAAAATACGCATCTTTGGCATCTACGGTTAGGTTACATCAACCTCGATAGGATTGACAGTTTAGTGAGATGTGGACTCCTAAAGAGTTTAGAAGAAAACTCCTTGCCAATGTTTGAATCATGCCTTGAAGGCAAGATTACCAAACGATCTTTTACTGGAAAAGGTTACACAACCGAGGAAACCTTAAAGCTTATACATTCAAATCTTTGTGGTCCAATGAGTGTTAGAGCTCGAGGTGAGTATGAGTATTTCGGAGCTCAAGGTGAGTATGAGTATTTCATCTCTTTTATAGATGATTATTCAAGGTATGGGTATCCATATCTAATGAAATGTAAGTGTGAAGATCTTGACAAGTTCAAGGAGTATAAGGCTGAAGTTGAAAACTTGTTAGGTAAGAAGATAAAAACACTATGATCTGATCGTGGTGAAAAGTAAATGGACCTTGAATTCTAGAACTATATGATAGAACATGGAATCATGTCCCAACTCTCGGTCTCAGGTACACTTCAGTAGAATGGTGTATCAAAAAGGAAAAACAGAAACCTGTTGGACATGGTTCAATCTATAATGAGTTATGCTCATCTTCCAGACTCGTTTTGGGGTATTGCAATGAAGACTGCATGTTACATTTTGACCAACGTGTTGGGTTGATGCCTTAAAGTCTCGTGTCTTATAGTTTGTAAACAGTATGTACGAACTCTTGTGTTGTTAATTTATGATATTTACTTCACATCTTGTATTTTGCTCAGTTGATTGTTTTATTTGCTTTACCACAAACCAATAAACATAAAATCCCTAGTTATCTGTATGTGACTCAAGCATGTATGTGGTGACATACAAGTGGATCATATCTTGAGTGATAACCAAAATGGTCTAAGGTAAATGGATAAAGGAGGGAAACCTTATCCTGGTAACGGTACGGATACGGCCCACTTTGTGGATTGGTCAAAAGTGTTATGACTTGTCACAGATGGTCCGATCCTGATCATTCGTGTTGGGGACATGCGAGCGGGGGCGTCCTATACAAAGAGTATGTATAAGACCTAACCACGAAGTGTTAATGCATCATTATATAACACCGTCCATGACAGAGACTTTAGTTCACTAGGATAACCATAGGTAACATGACCTCAATCCTGATTGAGTTAGGAACTCCTGCCATTAAGGGCATTCCTTTGATTTTTATGGGTGCGAGTGGCCAGGTCGCCGATTCAAACCTACCATTTTGGGAATTCATCTGATTTGGGAGCTGGGAACTCAACTACACAAGATGAAATTCACTCCTTCCCCAAGACAGGGGTAAGTAGAAAGATAGCCCTTAAGGGCTGATTCTGGGGCTTGAACGATGTGGTGCCACACACCTTCTCTTGGCCCGGGAGGTGTTCACACATAGTTAGACTATGTTGTATTGTTCATTAAAGGAATCAGTGGTACTTAAGGAGTGAGATGTAACTACAGGGGCAAAACGATAAATTGGCCCAACTGTACTTACGAGAATCTGTGAAGGGTCATCGTACTCATGATTTGTTATATCCGATGGACACAAAAATATATTTGTGGTAAGAAGAGTTCAGCTGTTGGTCTTTAGTGGAATCACTGACAGTTAACGGATGGTGGATCTTGTGGCTAAAGAGTTTAGTCAGCTATTCACATACCGTTGAAGCTTCGAGCCTTAACAGGTCCATTAGGTCACCTGGGTAGCTTGGATAAAGTCGAGAACCAGTGCTTGGGTTAATTTGAAATGTTCAAATTGACAAGTCGAAGTTCAATTATATATGATATCATTGGATTGGTTAATTATATATGATATAATTGGCTAAATATATGAGATACATTGTTTTGGAGGAAATTAGATATGAATATGATTTATATCAAGTAGAGGAGAAAATACTATAGTAGATACGTGATATCAAACTATAGAATATAAATATAATATGATTATATTTATTAATTAAATTAATTGATTAATTATATGATAATTAACTAATTTGTCCACGTTTGGACATGGGAAGTGGGCCGCGTTGGTTATGGTAACTGGCAAGTGAAAAATGAAAATCGTTTTCATTTTTCATATCGTGAATTCATAATTTTCGTCCGCTCAAAAGAATTCGTGAAAACGTTCGCGAGAGCCTATACTATAGAAGCTCTTCTGTCTAAGCGTTCGTCTAAGAACGATTTCTAAAACAATCGTATACGTTTTTTCTAAACAATCGTTCAACATTTCATACACGATCGTGTAGCTTTTCTATACGATAAGCACTTCCGCTATACGATAGCACTATCTCATCTCCCACTTGCTTATCATCTACACGACGCGTTGTCCTCCGTCCTCTACCAAACTCACCAAATCCCACTCTTTGGGTTTTTCACTC
This sequence comes from Benincasa hispida, assembly GCF_009727055.1. Taxonomy (NCBI): domain Eukaryota; kingdom Viridiplantae; phylum Streptophyta; class Magnoliopsida; order Cucurbitales; family Cucurbitaceae; genus Benincasa; species Benincasa hispida. The sequence continues at coordinate 740,001 of NW_024064858.1, read as the reverse complement.
CGAGGATACCAGGATTTCACTAGTCGTGGTGTCATCCCCGTTGCAGTGTTCGTGCTTGTACTGATCATGCTATTTCAGTTGACATACCCACTGGGTGTTGGTAGAACTAATGGAGGGTTTCCGCTACTTAGGGTTCAGATGTGCGAAGAGAGTCTTCAACTGGTATGAATCCTTTAGCTATTATTCATTGTGTCCTGAGCATGCCGATAATTAGGTTTATATGCATAACTATTAATGTTGAATGTATATCTTTTGTCTTTCGGTCACTGTGAGATTGGAGCGATCTGAACACGCTCATGGAACTCTTGGTATGAGATCCTTCAAATGGTATCAGAGCCAGGTTTCTGATACTCCGATTTCATTTGCAACGAAATGAAATATACATTCTTGGTGGGTGCATTTCTACGTTGTTTTATTTGTGAAATATGCAATGGATGTGCCAAATTAATGAATGTTTTCGGGATGAATTGCCTCGGGTTGTTTAATTCCTTTTACATTTGCGGTTGTTTGTAAAGGCCCTTGCGTTTTTGGGCTTAAATAATCGTTATCGAGTCTGTATTCAAAGTTTGTTTGATGTTTTGAGTCGTTCGTCGAAGTTCTGGGCAAGCGTCTCAGCTCTTCGAGGAAGGAGGGGATCTAGGGTTGATCGCATCGTGCAGAAGATGTTCTACACAATCGTTATTGATCGCATCGTAAAGATGAAGGAGTACGCGATCGTGGTTGAACGCATCAGTTAAACGATGGGATATGCGATCAAGAGTTGGTCATATCGGGTTCACGATCGGGCACGAGCGCTAGATGATCGTTTAGGTCAACAAGCTTCATCACTTAGTAACTGACTAAACGATCATTTAGCATCGCAAGGTAAATCGTTTACCGAGTTGCATGCATCGGTTAGACAATGACACGCTCGCGTATCATCTAAAGCATGCTAGACGATCATTTATGTCAGCAAGCTTCATCACTTAGTAACTGACTATACGATCGCTTAGTAACTCAAGGTAAATCGTTTAACTGGTGTCACGCTACACAATCGCATGGACGATCAAGCTTCGCAGCCTCCTTCTCGTCTACGCGATCGTTATCTTATGTTCTTATCATCTAATGCACGCTGAACGATCGTTTACCTATTGGAGTTTGCTATACGATGAAGACCTCCTAGCGGTTCAAGACCCGGTTCGCCTGTGAACCAGTTTGCTCGATGAAAAATGTAATAGATAGGGTTTTTCATTCCGATTTTTTGTGTAAAGGATCATCCCGGTCCATTAGTCCTTTGTTTATTACATGCGATTTATGTTTTATATGCCATATGGTATGCACATATGGCAAATCCCACCTTAGGTTATGCAATGATCATGTATCATCTCTTTATTGTAATCGTTATAATTTAGAGAAGCATGATTTAATTATGTAAGAGCATGCTCATGCATCATATAATATAAGAGTTATATTTATGCATGCATAAAAAGGCATTGACATGCATCATCTTTATATTATAATTGTTATAGTATAAGGGTGAATGATAGCATGTTTGCTTGGTTATTACACTTTATATAAAAGTTAAATATAGTAATGACCAGACATTGCATGAAGCATGACACATAGGTTATTTTATAAATGTTATAAATGCCTCGTTGTGTGAAATGCTTTAGTTGTTTCTTTTTAAGAGTTGAAGAGAAATTAGAACTAAAAGAAATAAGAAAGACATGCATGCTAACTTAGGTTTCAATTCATGGTTTTAAAGTGTTTAAAACTTGGATCACATAGACCAAAGATCACGGTTCTAATATGATTAGCAACCCTAAGGCTTTAATCTTTTAATCAGTTTAATAGGATTAAATTGGCTAATATAAGGTTAAAGTTTAATAGGATTAAATAGGCTGGGGTATTTAAGTTGACGAAAACGTAACACCCCTGCCTAGGAACGTAACTTGAAAGGTGAATTAGATAGATTTGATGCATGCATTCAAGTTAAGAACAATCCATTAAAGTGTTTAAATGTGACTACTTGAGCTTGTTCATATTTCATAGAAAATCGTTGTTTATGAGCAGAGTTTAAAAAGACCACTTAGACTAAAATCATTATCCGGATTGTCTAGGTTAATGAATCCCTAGGTAGAACATTAAGTGGGAGGTACTTGGGGCATAAGATGCTTCTCTTAAACCTTTCACATTTCTCCTAAATAGACCACACCGTGAGATCTATCCTCGGCCTCGCGGCACCTTTGGCGTGTCCCCCCAACAGATGGTGTTTAGGTAGATCAATATCAAGGTGGATGGAGAGAATGTTCATAGTGAGTGGGAGCGGGAAGTGCGACAGCATATCCCTCGGTCTCCCTCGTTAGGTTGAATAAAGTTACTGCACATCGCCTCGAGGTACCCTGGGAGTGTCCCCCTCAAGGATGGTAGTTTTGCATGTTTCGTTATTTGATCTCCTATAAGAGGATAAGGTAACTTAGTCTCTTATCCTAATTTGTCTTTACCCTATGGTAAGCGCATTAGGACGGGACTCTGGCACCGAAAACGAGGGGTTATACTTACATGGAATAGTTAAAAGTTAATGATTCTAGACCAAAAAATGGTGGCTGTTAGGTTCAGTTCGAAGAGTTGGTTCTGCCTAATAGTTGAGAATGTCTCATCCCAACGAAGAGGCAACTGATCACCCCATCGGTGGCGTTTGTCCTGACTCACTAGGGCATCATTGCAAAATAGAAGTTTATAAAATAGGGTACTTGAAACTGTTTTGCAAAACAAATTGGTTTAAAAGTGGTTTAGCAAAATCTAATAAAGTTTTGTTCGTATTTTCAGCAATTTTTTCAAATGGCTACAACCACATTATCGTTGTTAAGCGCTGAAAAACTAACTAGCGATAATTTTTCAACATGGAAACACATGATCACGACGATCCTAATGATCGAGGATCTCATGTTCGCTCTCACGGAGGCTTGTCCTCCTATTCCAGCTCCAAATGGCGCTCAAAATATTCGGGAGGCATACGAGCGATGGAGAAGGGCAAATGAGAAGGCCCGAGCCTAAATCTTGGCAAGTCTTTCTGAAGTCTTGGCCAAGAAACATGAGCCTATGGTCTCAGCACTGTCTCTTATACACATCTAGATGTGTATAAGAGACAGGGCCCAAGCATATATCTTGGCAAGCTTTAATGAAATCTTGGCCAAGAAGCATGAGCTTACGATCTCAGTACATGAGATCATGGAATCTCTACGGGGGATGTTTAGACAACCATCTGAATAGCTTATGCATGAGGCTCTTAAACACATATTAAACTCCAAAATGCAAGAAAGCACCTCTGTACGTGAACATGTGCTAAATATGATGGTCCATTTCAATGTGGCGGAATTGAATGGGTCTACCATCGATGAGGGCAGCCAGGTTAGTGTAATCCTGCATTCTTTGTCGGAGAGCTTCATGCACTTTGTTAGCAATATGATTCTTAACAAAGTGAAATATAACCTTACAACTCTCCTCAACAAGTTGCAGACGTACCGATCTTTACTGAAAAGTAAGGAGAGGAAAAGGGTGAGGCAAATGTTGCTTTATCCTCTAGGAAGTTCCATAGAGGTTCGACCTTAGGAATGAAGTTTGCACCTTCTACTTCTAACTCTGCAAAGGGGAAGAAGAAGAAGGGTGGTAAGAGAAAAGGGAAGGCACCTGCTAACCCACCGCCTGTCGCCCCGAAGAGGCATCCACAAATTGCTAAGGAAAAGTGTTTCCATTGCAACCAAGATGGACAATGGAAGAGGAACTATCCTCGATATCTGAAGGAGAAGAAAGCAGCCAAGGCTAAGGCCAAGGCGGATAAAGGTAAATGTGATTTACTTGTGCTTGAAACTTATTTAGTGGAGAATGATGATTCTGTCTGGATAATTTATTTAGGTGCCACTAACCATGCTTATTCTTCTTTTTAGGGGATTAGATCTTGGCGACAGCTGGAGGCTGGTGAGATGACATTGCGAGTAGGCACCGGGCACGTCGTCTCAGTTGTGGCTGTGGGAGGACTCCAGCTAGCTTTACAGAATAGGTTTCTTATTTTAAATGATGTATATATTGTTCCTGAACTAAAAAGGAACCTTATTTCTATCAAGTGTTTATTGCAATGTAAATACACTGTTTCTTTTGACTTGAATAAAGCATTTATTCATAAAGATGATGTTTTTATTTGCACAACAAATCTAAAATCGAATTTATATGTGCTAAGGCCGTTAGCCATTAATTCCCTCCATAATACTGAAATGTTCAGAATTGTCGTAACTCAATCAAAATGTCGACGAATTTCTCCAAAAGAAAATGCCCATCTTTGGCATCTACGTTTAGGGCACATAAATCTCAATAGGATTGAGAGATTGGTGAAGAATGGACTTCTAAGTGAGTTAGAAGAAATTTCTTTACCTGTGTGTGAATATTACCTTGAGGGTAAGATGACTAAACGACCTTTTACTGGAAAAGGTTCTAGAGCCAAGGAGCCTCTTGAGTTAATACATTCTGTCCTTTGTGGTTCTATGAATGTGTGAGCCCGAGGTGGCTATGAGTATTTTATCAGTTTTACTGATGATTACTCCAAGTACGAGTATGTTCATCTTATGTAACAAAAGTCTAAATCCTTTGAAAAGTTCAAAGAGTTCAAGGCTGAAGTTGAAAACGCATTAGATAGACGGATTAAAACACTTCGATTGGATCGAGGTGGAGAGCTTTTGGACTTGACATTCCAGGACTATTTGATAGAACATGGAATCGTTTCCCAACTCTCAGCACCGGGTACACTTCAGCAGAATGGTGTAGCGGAGAGAAGAAATAGAACCTTATTAGACATGGTTCGCTTGATGATGAGTTACGCTTCCTTACCGACAGTTTTGGGGTTTCGCATTGAAGACTGCAGTGTACATACTCAACTGTGTTCCTCTAAAAGTGTTGTAAGAACATCTCTGAAGTTGTGGAACAGGCGTAAAGCTATTTTACATCACTTCCACATTTGGGGTTGCCCTGCACATATGCTTGAGGCTAATCCCAAGAGTTGGAACCACGGTCGAAGTTATGCCTCTTTGTAGGCTACCCCAAAGTACACGGGGCGGTTATTTTTTATGATCCAATAAAAAATAGGGTGTTTGTTTCAACGAACGTTACATTCCTGGAGGAGAATCATATAGAAGCACAGTCCACAAAGCAAAGTCGTGTTGCATGAACTTTCCAATGAAACTACTAAAACTTCAACAAGAGTTGTTGAGGAGCCTGTTATCAATCAAAGAGTTGTTAATGGGAGTTCATCTAGTAGGTCAATTCCACTTCAAGAGTTGAGGGAACCTCAACGTAGTGGAAGGGTTGCAAACCCACCGTTCGCTATCTAGGTTTCACGGAAATCTGCTATGGTAGTAGATGCGAAATTGAGGATCCGTTGTTCTCATAAGAAGGCAATGGAGGATGTTGACTGGATGAATGGGTCAAGGCCATGGATCTCGAGATGGAGTCGATGTACTTCAACTCAGTATGGGATTTTGTAGATCCGCCTGATGGGGTTACTCTATAGGTTGTAAATGGATCTACAAGCGCAAACGCGGTGCTGATGGGAAGGTACAGACCTTCAAGGCTCAACTTGTGGCAATGGGTTATACCCAGGTAGAGGTAGTTGACTATGAGGAGACTTTCTCGCCTGTTTCATGTTAAGTCGATTCGCATCCTCCTGTCCATTGCAGCTTATTATAATTATAAGATCTGGCAAATGGACGTCAAGACGGCCTTTCTCAATGGCAATCTTGAGGAGACCATTTATATTATGCAGCCCGAGGGATTCGTAGTCCAAGGTCAAGAACAAAAGGTTTGCAAACTGAATCGGTCCATTTATGGACTGAAATAGGAATCTCGATCTGGAACATATGGTTGTGATGTTGTAATCAAGTCGTATGGCTTTGACCAAAACGTTGATGAATCATGTGTATACAAGAAGATCATCAACGCTTCAGTAGTTCTTAGTGTTGTATGTAGATGATATCCTACTCATTGGGAATGATGTAGGTCTATTGACTGCAGTTAAGAACTAGCTAGCGACTCAATTCCAAATGAAAATTTGGAGAGGCTCAGTTTTTTCTAGATATACAGATCTTTCGGATCATAAGAACAAGTGGCTAGTTGTCTTAGGCATCATACATTGACAAGATGTTTCTCAAGTACTTGATACAGGACTCTAAAGAGAGGCCTACTACCATTCCGGCATGGAGTCACTTTGTCTAAGTAAATGTGTCCTAAGACGCCTCAAGAGGTTGAAGAGATGAGATGGGTCCCATATGCGTCTGACTTTGGCAGTTTGATGTACGCGATGCTTTGTTATCATCCAAACATCTACTACGCTGTGGGAATAGTCAGTAAGTATCAGTCTAACCCAGGCTAGGGTCACTGAGCCGCAGTGAAGAACATCTTCAAGTATCTTCGGAGAACGAGGGACTACATGATCGTGTATGGTTCGAGGGATTTGATCCTTATAGGATACACGGATTCTGACTTTCAGACTGATAAGGACTCTCGCAAGTCCATATCACGGTCAGTCTTTACTCTTACAAAGGAGCTGTAGTATGGCGACGCACTAAGCAGGGGTGCATCGCAGACTCCACTATGGAGCGGAGTAACATAGCAGCTTGTGAAGCCTAAGGAGGCCATCTAGCTCAGGAAGTTCTTGACAACCTGGAAGTTGTTCCAGATATGTCTAGGCCCATTCCCTCTATTATAACGGGTTTGGATTGATGATATAAATTGCTCACAATGATGCGATATTATCTCTAGTTATGCGTTCATTATGGATGTTATGTAGTGTGCCATGCGTTGTCACAAGTTTCCTTACGATGGAACCAAGTTGTAATTCCACCGCAAGTTCTCGGTGTGATCCGAGTCGAACACGGGACTGGTTTAGGTTATTGTGGTACGTTCATGAAATATGCGACCAAGTTTTCAATCTTTAAATATGAGTTTGTATAAGTATATAATTGCAATAAAATAAAGGAAAGCAGTAAAGATGCGATAAAACATAAAAATACAGTAAACCTAAGCTAGATGATACAAGATACAAGCTTCATGTACAAGATGCTGGGATTAAGATTAAATTCTTAGTGATTCATATTGCTCATCAGGGGGTTAAGAGACATCATGGAGAAAGTGATTGGTGGGTGAACGGAAATAGACAGAGAATGGTAAATGGAATTTATCGAAACATTTAATATTTCTACTAAGCGTTTGATACATGGTGTGTGAATGAAGAGATAAAGAAACCATGAAATACACAATGAAAGAGAGATAGAACAGATACAAAAAGTGCCAATGTCTTGGCACAGATTTAATGGAGATCTGCTTGCCGAATAGGATGGATTTGATGGTAGGAAGAATTTCCCTCTCAGGCATGCTCTACCGATAGCAGGGATCTTTGCATAGAGCTTCCTATCGGCAGTTTGGCAGGTTGGATCTGAGATTCACCTCTCGGCCTTATCTCATCTTCTTCCCGGATTTCTTCTCTTAAGCACTCAGCTCAGCCTTTTCTCTACAATCTAGCAGCACTTAGCCCCATATCAAGTAACATATCTTTTCTCTGAAATCAATGGGGTATTTATAGGTGCATATCTATGACTTTGGCCTTGTGGTCCCCACTCATTGTTATGGTAATTCTGAAGATGGAGGGATATTATTCCTTCTGTTATGCAATCAGACCGTCAATTCTACACAACTGTTAGTTGTATAAATGTCTCAATCCTTTGCTCTTATGTTGCTCAGCTGCATCTTTTGATCATAGGTTCGCATGCGGTGTTTGTTTTTATTACCGCATGCGGTCGAATCACAACTCTTGGATCGACTGTCGTATTGCGTCGTTGTTGCTGTAATCGTCTCTTTATTGTTGATTGACAGGCGAAATGTGACAGAGATGCGTTGATTAGTCTTTCGTGAGCCTTGAGCGCAAGTGATGACTTGGTCTCCTGCAAAACAAAGTAAAGTTCAGCTTGTCTTCCATCTTGTTGGTGTTAGTGGGTGTAATCACAAACATTTATAATTATTGCAATACTAGGCTAATTTTCATACAATTAGTGCATAATTACTAACTTTTGGCCACAATATCTAGATAAGGTGGAAATAACTTATATTTCTACAAGTTATCACCCTCTATTTTGTTAATAGTGGGACAGTGGCGAACTTCAAGGAGCCAAGGAGTCACTGGCGTGGTAAACACATACAGCGGAAGTATCATCTAATCCGCAAGACAGTGCATGGGTCTACAGGATCGCCCCGGCTAGACTAGGGCAAGTGAGAGATTTTCTTGTATTGGGCTTTTATGCCCTAGTTTATTGTATTGTACTAAGTTTTTTTTTTGTACACCCCACTTCGCTTTAGAACAAGTGGGAGATTGTTGGGGTTGATGCCCTAAAGTCTCGTGTCCTGTAGTTTGTAAACAGTATGTACGAACACTTGTGTTATTAATATATGATATTTACTTCACATCTTGTATTTTTCTTAGCTAATTGTTTTATTTGCTTTACCAAAAATCAATAAACATAAAATCCCTGGTTATCTGTATGTGACTCAAGCATGTATGTGGTGACATATAAGTGGATCATGTCTTGAGTGATAACCAAAATGGTCTATGGTAAATGGATAAAGGAGGCAAACCTTATCCTGGTAACGGTACGGATGTGGCCCGCTTTGTGGAATGGTCAAAAGTGTTGTGACTTGTCACAGATGATCTGATCCTGATCAATCGTGTTGGGGACATGCGAGCGGGGGCGTCCTATACAAAGAGTTTGTATAAGACCTGATCACGAAGTGTTAATGTCTTGTTATATAACATCGTTCATGACAGAGACTTCACTTCACTAGGATGACCATAGGTAACATGACCTTAATCTTGAGTGAGTTTTGAACTCCTGCCATTGAGGGCGGTTCTATGATTTGTATGAGTGCGAATGGCTAGGTCGTTGATTCAAACCTACCATTTTGGGGATTCGTCTGATTTGGGAGCTGGGAACTCAACTACAAATGATGGAATTCACTTCTACCTCAAGGCAGGGGTAAGTAGACAGATGGCTCCCTTAAGGGCTGATTCCAGGGCTTGAACGATGTGGCGCCACACATCTTCTCTTAGCCCAAGAGGTGTTCACACAGTTAGACTATGTTGTATTGTTCATTAGAGGAATTAGTGGTACTTAAGGAGTGAGATGTAACTACAGTGGAAAAAGGGTAAATTGGCCCAGCTGTACTTACGAGCATCTGTGAAGGGTCATCATACTCATGATTGGTTATATCCGATGGACACAGAAATATATTTGTGGTAAGAAGAGTTCAGTTATTGGTCTTTAATGGAATCACTGACAGTTAACGGATGGTGGATCTCGTGGCTAAAGAGTTTAGTCAGCTATTCACGTATCGTTGGAGCTTCGAGCCACAGGTACATTACATCACCTAGGTAGCTTGGATAAAGTTGAGAACCAGTGTTTGGGTTAGCTTGAAATGTTCAAATTGACAAGTGGAAGTTCAATTATGATATAGTTGGACTGGTTGATTATATGTGATATAATTGGCTAAATGTATGAGATACATTATTTGGAGGAAATTTAGATATAAATATGATTATATCAAGTAGAGGAGAAATACTATAGTAGATATGTGAATAAACTATAGATAATATAATATTGATTATATTTATTAATTAAATTAATTGATTAATTATATGATAATTAATAATTTGTCCACGTTTGACATGGGAAGTGGGCTGTGTTGGTTGTGGTAACCAGCGGGTTTAAATGAAAATCGTTCTCATTTTTCATATCGTGCATTCATAATTTTCGTCCGGCCTAAAATAATTCGTGAAACAAACGTGAGAGCTTATACGATATAAGCTCTTCCATCTAAACGGTCGTCTACTGCACGATTTCTCAAAACGATCATATAACATTTTTTTCTAAACAATCGTTCAGCTTTTCATACACGATCATGTAGCACTTCTATAAGATAAGCACTTCTGCTATAAGATAGAACTACCTCATCTCCCACTTGCTTATCATCTAAACGACGCGTTGTCCTCCATCCTCTACCAAACTCACCAAAGCCCACTCTTTGGGTTTTATACTCCGAGGGATATCTGGGTTTCACTAGTGGTGGTGTCATCCCCGCTGCAGTTGTTTGTGCTTGTACTGATCTGTTACTAAGTAGACATACCCATCGGGTGTTGGTAGAACTGTTGGAGGGTTTCCACTACTTAGGGTTCAGACGTGCGAAGAGAGTCTTCAACTGGTATGAACCCTTTCCCTGTTATTCATTGTGTTCTGAGCATACCGATAATTAGGTTTATATGCATAACTGTTAGTGTTGAATGTTTATCTTTTGGCCTTTCGGTCACTGTGAAATCTGACGATCTGAACATGCTAATGGAACTCTCGGTATGAGATCCTTTACAATATTCCCTCGAAAAGTGTTTATGAAACACCTTTTGAGCTGTGGAGAGGCCGTGAAGGTAGTTCACGCCACTTCAGAATTTGGGGATGTTTGGCCCACGTGCTTGTGGCTAACCCAAAGAAGTTAGAATCGCATTCGAAAGTTTTCCTCTTTGTAGGCTACCCCAGGGAAATGAGGGTGGATACTTCTATGATTCGATTGATAACAAGGTGTTTGTGTCGAAAAACGCTATCTTCTTGGAAGAAGACCACATCGAGGATCATAAACCATAAAGCAAGCTTGTTTTACATGAGATTTCTAGTGAGACTACTGAAGGTTCAACAATAGTTGTTGAACAGACTGATAGATCAACAAAACTTGTTGATGCGGTTCATCTAGTCATTCATCTCAAGAGTTGAGAGTGCCTCAACATATTGGGAGGGTTATGAACCCACCAGAACGCTACATGGGTTTGACTGAAGCCCAGAACATTGTTTTTGATGATGGGTTGAGGATCCATTGTCTTATGACCAAACAATAGAGGATGTTGACAAAGAGGAGTGGATTAAAGCCATGAACCAGAAGATGGAGTCTATGTGTAGATGGGGTAAAACCTATAGGGTGTATGTGGTTCTACAAGCGAAAACGACGTGTAGATAGAAAGGTGCAGACCTTTAAGGCTAGACTCATGGCAAAGGGTTATATCTTGGTCGAAGGAGTGGACTATGAGGAAAATTTCTCACCTGTTGTATTGTTGAAGTCTATCCAGATACTCCTGTCCATAGCCACATTTTATGATTATGAGATATGGCAAATGGACGTCAAGACTGCCTTTCTGAATGGTAATCTTGAAAATACCATTTATATGGCTCAACTAGTGAGGTTCATAGTTCCAGATCAAGAAGAAAAAGTTTGCAAGCTTAATAGGTCCATTTATGGGCTGAAACCAGCATTTAGATCATGGAACATTAGATTTGATAGTGCGATCAAATCGTTTGGCTTTGATTAGAACGTTGAGCCTTGTGTTTACAAGAAAATCATCAATAGCTCAGTAGCATTTCTGGTACTGTATGTGGATGATATCCTACTCATTGGGAATGATGAAGGTTTTCTTACTGACATTTAAAAGTGGCTAGCCATCCAATTCTAAATGAAAGATTTGGGAGAGGCACAGTATGTTCTAGGGATCCAGATCATTCGAGATTGTAAGAACGAGAGGTTGGCCATGTCTCAGACATCGTACATTGACCAAATGTTGATCAGGTATGGGATGCAGAATTCCAAGAGTGGTTTATTACCCTCCAGGCATGGAAATGTTTTGTCCAAGGATCAATGTCCTAAGACACCTCAAAAGGTTGAGGAGATGAGACGAATTCAATGTTATGTACTAGACCTGACATTTGCTATGCAGTAGGGATTGTCAGTCATTATCAATCCAATCCAAGATTAGATCACTGGATGACAGTCAAAATGATTCTCAAGTATCTTTAGAGAACGAGAAACTATATGTTCGTATATGAAGATAAGACTTGATCCATATAGGATACACAGACTCCGACTTTCAGACTAATAGAGATTCTCGCAAATTGACATCAGGGTCAGTGTTCACTCTGAATGGAGGGGCTGTAGTGTGGCGAAGCATCAAGAAAGGATGCATCGCGGACTCCACTATGGAAGCCAAATACGTAGTCGCTTGTGAAGTTGCTAAAGGGGCTGTTTGGCTTAGAAAGTTCCTTACAAATTTGGACATTGTTCCAAATATGTCTTTGCCGATGACTCTCTATTGTGATAGCAACGGGTTGTGGCAAATTCAAAGGAACCTCGTAGTCAGCGTAAAGGCAAGCATATCAAACGAAAATATCATTTGATCAAGGAGATTGTGCATCGTGGTGATGTGATAGTCACGAAGATCGCATCGGAGCACAACGTTGTGATCCGTTTACATAGGCTCTCACGGCTAAGGTGTTCGAGAGTCATCTAGAGAGTCTGGGTCTTCGAGACATATGACATCTTGTCTAGGGCAAGTGGGAGATGATACTAGGGTATAAAGTATGCCCTAGTTTATTGTATATTGTATTTCTTTTTCATGTATTGTACATTAGTCTATTGAGGCATTAGGACAAGTGGGAGATTGTTGGAATTGGTGTCTTAATTCACCTGGACTCTCGTAGTTGGTAAACTTTGTACACATTGTTATTAATAAAATACGAGTTATTTTATTTGCATTTACTCATATCTAATAACAAAGATCCATGGTTATTTTATGTAAACTTAAGCATGTATATGAGATATACAAGTGGATCATGCCTTAAGTAATAACCTAAAAGGTTTGTAGTATACGAATTAAGGAGGGATACCTTATCCTAGTGACGCTACAGATACGGGCGGGTGTGTCCTATACAAAGAGTTTGTATATGAGGGTCGCTTTGTAGTTGTTTACAAGTGTTGTAAACTACTATAGATGGTCTGATCCTAACCATTCATGTGGAGACATGTGAGTGAGGGTGTCTTATACAAAGAGTTTGTATAAGACCGAACCATGAGATGTTCATCTCTTAATATAACGCCGTTGATACTTAAGACTTACATCTCACTAAGACAACCATAGGTGACATGACCTTAATCCTGAGTGTTTTGGGAACAACTGTCTTTGAGGGCGGTCCTTTGATTAGTATGGGTGATAGTGGCCAGATTGCCAACTCAACAAGCCTACCTTTCTGGGGATTTGTCTGATTAAGGAGCTGGGAACTCAGTTACACAAGACGAAATTCACTCCTTCCCCAAAGCAGGGGTAAGTAGATAGATTGCTCCCTTAAGGGCTGATTCTAGGTCTTGAACATAGTGGCCACACCCTCTCTTTGGAAGAGAGAACTCAATAATAGGACTACAACTTATTGTTCATTAGAGAAATCAGTGGTACTTAAATAGTTAGATGTAACTATAGGGGCATAACGGTAAATTGACCCAGCTGTACTTACGAGCGATTTGTGAAGTGTTATTGCACCATTGATTGGTTGATATGGACGTAGAAATATATCTATAGTGAGAAGTGTGCAACTGTCGGTCTTTATTGGAGTGCCCGACAGTTAAAGATGGTGGATCTCGTGACTAAAGAGTTTAATCAGTTACTAACGTATTGTTGGAGCTTCAAGCTATAGGTCCATAAGGTGCCCTTGGTAGCTTAATGGGTTCAAGTTGAGAATCAGTTCTTGGGGTTAGTTTGAAGTGTTCAAATTAAGAAGAGAAAATTCAATTATATATGATATAATTGGTGTGATGTATGAGATACATCGATTTGAGGAATTAATGTAAATATGATTTACATTAAGTATCATAAAATAGAAAAAGAACTATGGTCTGTATATTTCATGAGATGAAATCTTAAAACTATAGGTTATAAATATAATATTGTAAGTTGGTTATCATATTTATTTATAATATATTAATTATTTGATAATTGTTTCTTTTTCTTAAATAACTTATTTTGTGGGAGGTTATTGATATTTATGGTAACCATGAGATAAAAGAAAAATTGTTTTCCTAATTTTAGGAGTTGCTTCATTCGGAAATTTCGCACGGTGATAAGCAATCAAGTGAATGAGTTTCACTAAGCAATAGCTGACAGAACTAAACGATCGCTTAGCTTTGACTATACGATATTCATTCAGTTTATCGTAGCTACACGATCGAATGGCTAAGTCTATGCGATAGGATGCCGTTTACTAAATGATCGAGCACATCGTCTATATGATAGACAATGACTTATCTCCCACTTACTCGATCGTCTACTCGATCGTAGTCCTCTAGTCTCTTCCTCAAGCTAAGATCAGACAGAGTTCACAACTCCTAGATTCTCACACTGAGAATACCAAGGTAACCATTGTGATGGTGTCCTCACTCTGTTTGTGAATTGAGTTAGAATTGTTCTTCAAAGGCATGCATACTTTATCCCTTGTATCATCATTTGGCATGTTGTAATTTCTATTGTTGCATAACCTGTTAGTTTCCGTTTTAGACTATAATTTTTTGTTCTTCAATTCGAACGGAATTTGGAATGATCCCTTCTGTTGCTCATGGAAATCCTCGTGTTTGATTTCCTTCAAAGACAACACTTAGCAATGCAAATGTTTGCTTTTCCCATTCACAATTGTTGGATCTTTCCATTAACTTGGTCAAGGGTCAAAGTTTGATACTCAAAGTCAAAATTCCAAAGTCAACAAGTCGACTTTTTGACTTTCAAAGTCAAAAGTCAACATTTTGGCTTTCATTGCATCCTTGACCTAGTCAACAATTTTGACTATTAATGTAATTTTGACTGATTCCATTTAATTTCAAAATTAATTCTAATAATTAATTTTAAAATTAAATTAATATTAAATAATTAATTAAACAATTTAATTAATTTAATTTAATATTAAACCCAACACTAATCCAAATTAATATGAATCCTTATTCATAGTTATGATATTCAAATCTTATTTAAATATCTCATATTTTCTCCCTCTTTATGTTTAATTCACAATTAAACATTAAGTAAAATATATCATATATATTTAACAGTTTGCTCCAAAAATTAAATTTGAACACTTCAAATTCATTCGTCACACTAATCTAAGGTTTAGTTCGATATGAGCTAGTAGGGGGACCTCATGGACCTATAGATCATGGGCTCCAACATTTTGAGATTAACTGGCTAAACTCTTTAACGTAATTAACCATCATTCGTTAACTACCGAGTCACTCCACTAAAGCCTAATAGTTGCACTCCCATCATTGTAGATATATTGTGTCCATTCAATATAACCATGATTAGTAAGTCAACGCTTCATAGGTTTTTAATGACTAAAATTAGGGGGATGCAATATGCGATGCATGTCTTAGATTATGCATTGGTTCTCACGCATCGGTGGTCACACGTTGGAATGAAACTATGCATTTACGAATGTATGCGATGACTATGCGTTCTCGTCACAAGTTTTCTTACGCTCTCACCAAGTATAACGAGAACGCAAGTTTCACGAGTGATCTGAGGTCGAACTCAAGGACTTCTAGCTAAAGGGTATGCGCTAATGTGTATGTTGTGGATGAATAAAAGAGTGATGGGTGTGATAAGCTATAAACTACTCCTACTCCTAACTAACAGACAAAGCAGTGGAAGTATGAATGAGAGGTAGAGACACGACAGCTGTTGACGCGTAGTAAATGAATGGAAAAATAGATGAAAAGGTGAGGATGTTCTTCATCGCAACCCTGAGCTTGACCGCAAGGGAAACCCCAGCCAACGCAATCTATGCGATCATGCTACACACACTTGAGCCTAATTCATTGATGCATGCGATGTATATGCGATAGTGCAAGAAGCCTATTTCTAAACCTCCATAACCCACTTACGTGCTCTTACCGCATAAGCGTGATAGCCACATACCACCGTATCCTACTTCTGGACACATGCAATATCCTATCCATAAGGTGCATACGCTGTGTAATAGCAAACGGAGCTGATCTCTAAGTTCCCTATTCTTGCTTATACGATCTAATCCGCTCTCTCGAGACTTAGATTTTGTTTTTAGACTACTCTTTCCAAGTATTCCTAAATGATGAATGATGCACTCATAAGACAAGGTAATCACATAAACCTGGCTGACGTAAGATTATTCCTATCTCTAGTGAACACTTGCTTACATTACTTAATGCGACCTACCACTTACCCTCTCGGGCAGTTAGTTGTTGCTAACTTTACTCATAGACAAGCATTGTGTCCGCCTATAGACAGATGTTGCTTAGCTTCACACTAGCAAATAAGGTTTTCTTCTACAACACTCACGCAAACACAACATCTTCCAGTGGTTTGCTACATGCTTCATATTCTAATCCGCATGATTAAGTTTGCGATACTTAACAATCTCACTAAGTGATGCAATGAAAATTAAGGATGCTAAGTAATGAAGATGGAGATGGAGTCGAAGGAAAATATAGAAATGCATTGATCACAAAATGTATTAATTCCTTAAGCCAAATATAATACAATACAATATAGAAAAGAAGAGAAATGGGAAAGGCTAGCTTGAAGAAATGTGTCACTTCCAGTAGATGTGTGTCAAGGCTTGCCGGTGGTGGGTGCCATGGAAGGGCGGTGAGTTGACTCGCTTGAGATCTAACTTCGGCGAAGGCCCAGTCGTCACTCGAAATGGATAAAGAAGATGAAGAACTCTCAGCTTTCCTCTCACGCTTTCGTCTGAATCACAAGGATCCGGTCGAATGCCGAAACTTGGATAAAATGAAATTCTGCTCATCGGCTTTATTCTAAAGAGGTGATCGCCTTGACAGCATTAATGGACCTGCTCTGATTCTGACATTCGCGACGCGATGGTCCTTTTCTGAATCTCTGCTGCTAACGAATGTAGTAAGAAAAATGTCAACATCATCTTTTGATTCTCCCGAGAATTGCATTAATGTTTTCTATTCCACAAACATTGCGTTCATCCCTCTATTATGGTTATCATCATGTAGCCGTAATTTTGTGATGACCGCATTCGCTTGATGACTGCAACTTCTACGCGATGACCACAATCGCTTGACGTTTGCAACTTCTATGCGATGGACGCATGCGGTCAATTACCACAACACCCATGTGTTGGACATATGTGTTCGCCTTTGCGATGGAGAGATTCTCCACATGCGGTCGTCTTTACGATAACCTGGCTTCCGCGTATGCGTCCGCTTCCTGCATTAGCTACAAAGATAAACAATTGAATGCATAATAACAAATAATAGTGGGTTAGCCGAGATTCTTAATGCTGAATGACACAAACTCATTTTCTCATGAATTCCTAAAAAATTCACCGCATATTTCATTTAACAATCCTCAAATTCTAAATAAAAGGCCTAAGATGACGTGTATTTCTGTCCATCATCACACCCACAAAGTTAGAATCATGCTTGTCCTCAAGCATGCGTTATACTCAAGAAATTCTTAATTCACCTTCTGGCTTTCCTTTGCGATGACCAGCCTCTCAGAATATAATTTTCTCATTCCTCTAGCCATGGCCCCAACACTCTCCACCACTTCAGCTGTTTCTTCAAAAATATTTTTTTTCTATGTTTAAATCCGACAAGCCTTTGCTCAAAAAAATTTTATTCATTCCCTGCAACTTTGCTTTTAGCTTTTGAGAATGCGTTCATTCAAAGCAATTCAAGATTTTGCAATTACTTATTCGAATGCGGCGTTGAACTTGGTTACACTCTTCGTTTTGGTTGAACCCCACGTGTGTCATGCGGGCATCCAACTTCGGTTGCGTTCTATATTCAACTCAACTCTTGTCTTGCTTGATTTGGCTTGCACCTGACAGAGAAGTTGTGCTAATGCGTTGATCCTGGCAACCTACCTTCATTATGGCTTTCCCACACGTGTGTCATGCGGACATCCAACTACGCGTAAGTGCCTTTCTCAAATTAACTCTTATCAACATAAGTTTCCCCATTGCATTGACAGTGGAGTTGTTATTCTCAAAATATATTTTTTTAAAATGATCGCAATGTAATGAACGTAATTCTCCGAGATCGCTGCCACCCCCAAACATAGATGTTGGCAGCATTCTCATCGCAAAGCTAAAAACAAACTCAATAGGAATGCGGTAACAAATGTTTGAGCAAGGGTTTGCACATAATAAAACTTAGATTGTCAAAATTTGAAGAAGCTATTAAAAGTAAGGAGCACCTTGCGATGCTTAGTTAGCGGATGCGGTGAATTATATGTACCATCATAGATGCGTCGCAAAGGAATGCAATTAGACAAGGAGAATTTCAAAAGGATAATGCATAAAAGATAACAAGAAAAGAACCTTAAGTAGAATAATGCATGCGACCATGCTTTGGAGTTCATGCGATTGAAGCCATGCGTTGAAGGATGGGGAGGATTTTTCCATTGTACTACGCACCGAGGAGAATTATTGCTGCACCTACAAGGAGCAAACACACCACAACCAAGGAAGCAGCCGCATATCCAAAATAACAATAAAAATAAACTAAACTAAGAAAGCAAGGTAAAGATAAAGCAAAAGACGTCCCTGGAGAAATTGGAGTGAGGTCACCGCAAGGAGTCTTCCATGCAGGAATTTTTCTCAACTGCCTGGGTCAAGAAGCTCATCCTGGCCATTGGAACTTCTGGCAATTTTTTAGAGGATGTTGGCCACCATGTGCTTAGAATTACCTTCAACTCATGCGACTGATTGCCCTTCTATCTTGGGGTCAATACTAGCTTTCGACGTATCACCTACACTTAAATATTAGTTACAACTCGATCGCACAAGCTATAATACTCCCAAGATAAAAAGGTTGCCTAAGAAAACACAAAACTCAACAAACAATTAGCTGCCAAGTCCCAGGCAACAGCGCCAAAAACTTGATGACTAAAATTAGGGGGACGCAATATGCGATAAATGTCTTAGATTATGTGTTGGTTCTCATGCGTCGATGGCCATGCGTTGGAATGAAACTATGCGTTTACAAATGTATGTGATGACCATGCGTTCCCATCACAAGTTTTCTTACGCTCTCGCCAAGTATAATGAGAATGCAAGTTTCTCGGGTGATCCGAGGTCAAACTCAGGGACTTGTAGCTAAAGGGTATGCTGTAATGTGTATGCTGCGGATGTATAAAAGAATGATGGGTGTGATAAGCTATAAACTACTCCTACTCCTAACTAACAACAAAGCAGTGGAAGTATGAATGAGAGGTAGAGACACGACAGCTGTTGACGCGTAGTAAATGAATGGAAAAATAGATGAAAAGGTGAGGATGTCTTCATCGCAACCCTGAGCTTGACCGCAAGGGAAACCCCAGCCAACGCAATCTATGCGATCATGCTACACACACTTGAGCCTAATTCTACGATGCATGCGATGTATATGCGATAGTGCCAAGAAGCCTATTTCTAAACCTCCATAACCCACTTACATGCTTTCGCCACATAAGCGTGATAGCAACATACCACCGTATCCTACTTCTAGAGCATGCAATATCTTATCCGTAGGGTCCATACGCTGTGTAATAGCAAACAGAGCTTATCTCTAAGTTCCCCATTCTTGCTTATGCGATGCAATCCGATCTCTCGAGACTTAGATTTGGTTTTTAGACTACTCTTCCAAGTATGCCTAAATGATGAATGATGCACTCATAAGACAAGGTAATCGCATAAACCTGGCTAACGTAAGATTATTCTTATCTCTAGTGAACACTTTCTTACATTACTTAATGCGACCAACCACTTACCCTCTCGGGCAGTTAGTTGTTGCTAACTTTACTCATAGACAAGCATTGCGTCTGTCTCACTATAGACAAGCGTTGCTACAGCTTCACACTAGCAAATAAGGTTTTCTCACAACACTCACGCAATGAACACCTCCCGGTGGTTTGCTACATGCTTCATATTCCTAATTTGCATGATTAAGTATGCGATACTCTAACAGTCTCACTAAGTGATGCAATGAAAATTAAGGATGCTAAGTAAATGAAAATGGAGATGGAGTCGAAGGAAAATATAGAAATGCATTGATCACAAAATGTATTAATTCCTTAAGCCAACATGTAACACAATACAATATAAGAAAAGAAGAGAAATGGAAAAGGCTAGCTAGAAGCAATGTCTCGCTTCCAGCAGATGTGAACTCTCAAGTTTGGCTCGCTTCCAACAGGTGATGCCATGGAAGGGCGGTGGAGCTGACTCTCTCGAGATCTAACTTCGGCGAAGGCTCCAGTCATCACTTGGAATAGATAAAGAAGTTGAATAACTCTCAAGCTTTCCTCTCACGCTTTCATCTGGATCACAAGGATCTGCTCGAAGGCCGAAACATGGATAAAATGAAATTTTGCTCATCGGCTTCTATTTATAGAGGTTAATCGCCGACAGCATTACTGGACCTACTTTGATTCTGACATTCGCTGTGCGATGATCCTTTTCTGAATCTCTGCTGCTAACGGTGTGGTAGGTATAATGTTAATATCATCTTTTGATTCTCCCGAGATATGCATTAATGTTTCCATTCCACCAACTTTGCATTCGTCCCTCTATTATGGTTATCATCATGTAGCCACAATCTTGCGATGATCGCATTCGCTTAACGATTGTAACTTCTACGCGATGGACGCATGCAGTCGATTACCGCAACATGGTATGAGTTCACCTTTGCGATGGAAAGATTCTCTGCATGTGGTTGTCTTTGCGATAGCTCGAATTCCGTATATGCGTCCGCTTCCTGCGTTAGCTACAAAGATAAACAATTGAACGCATAATAACGCATAATAGTGGGTTAGCCGAGATTCTTAATGCTGAACAACCCAAACTCATTTTCTCATAAATTCCTAACATATTCACCGCATATTTCACTTAACAATCCTCATAATTCTAAATAAAAGTCCTAAGATGACGTGCATTTCTGCCCGTCATCAGTTGTTCGTAATAACGGTTGGGACAAAAGTTGTTTTACCCTCGAGATTAAATCTTGCTCGTTAAGTTCCACTGATTCTCTAATGAACAATTGGTTTGTGATCCAATCACTAAACCGAGTCCCTATTGGGACAATGAGAGGGTGGGGCCCCTTGTGCAAGATACGAAGTCAGCACTTATGGGAACAATCTCTCTATTATACCTAAAAACGAGTAGGAGTGAATTACATCTTGCACCCGATGTCCCCAACTATCTACTCGGTCTTACCCCTGAAATGGGAGGTTTATTGAGTCGGTGCTGTTGAGCCAATCCTCAATCATAAAAATCTAAGGATAATCCCGAATAAATAGGAGTTCATAGTTATTTTAGGATTAAGGTCAAGTTACCTACGTCATTGCTTTGAAATAGTCAGTCTGAAATAGTAAACAACATATAAAGTAAGAATGACTTATTTCTTGGTTCGATCTTATGCAAACTAATTACATAGGATGTCCTCACTCCTTATGTCACTACGTGAATGAATTAGGATCACTTCGTTTGTAGCAATTTACAACAAATTGTAAGAACTACACAGTGTGTCACATCGGATGGTGTTACCAGAATAAGGCACCCACTTTATTCATATACTATAGTTCATTTTGGCTATTTACTCGAACTTGGTCCATCTTTATGTCGCCATATAAAGTTCAAGTATTCATATAATAGCCATTGATCTTTAGTTTATTGGATTTAGGTTTTTTCTAAAACGAAATGAGCAATTCATACATTCAATAACGACTTTATTGGAAAAAAACCTCAATAACATCTTTATTGATAATATAATAAGTTTATTGTTTACAAACCCAATAGTAGGTCTACTAACAGATAGAAAGAAGTGGCTAGCTGTCTAATTCTAAATTAAAGATTTGGGTAAAGCAGTTTGTTCTAGGTGTCCAGGTTATGAGGATGATAAGAACAAAATGCTGGTCTTGTCTCATGCATTGTATATTGACAAGATACTTGTTAGATATTTGACGCATAATTTCAAGAGGGGTTTATTACCTTTCAGGCATGAAATTGTACTATCTAAGCAACAATGTCCTAAGACTCCTCAAGTGATTAAGGATATGAGACGAATTCTCTATGCATTGACTGTGGGCAGACTTATGTATGTCATGTTATGTGCAAGGCCTGACATTTGCTATGCAATATGGATTGTCAATAGATATCAATCTAATCCCGAATATGATCAATGGACTATAGTTAAAACCATCCTCAAGTATTTTGGAGATGAGGGATTACATGCTTGTGTATGTGGCGAAGGATTTAATTCTTACAAACTACACTAACTCTAATTTTTAAGACTAATAGGGATTCTAGGAAATCCACATCAAAATCAATGTTCACTATTAAAGGAGGAGTTGTAGTCTGTCGGAGCACAAACTAGGGTTGCATTGCTGACTCTACTATGGAAGAAGTGTATATAGCCACTTTTGAAGTTGCTAAGGAAGCTGTCTGGCTCAAGAAGTTTTTAACATACCTAGAAGTTGTTCCTGACATGTCAAAGCCCATCACAATTTATTTTGATAATAATGGCTTTGTTGCAAATTCCAAGGAGCCTAAAAGCCACAAGAGAGGAAAGCATATGGAGTGTAAATATCATCTTATTTGAGAGATTGTGCATCAAGGAGATGTGATAGTCACGAAGAACGCTTTGGAGCGCAATATTGTTGATCCATTTAAAAAGGCTCTAACAGCTATAGTTTTAGGGTCACCTGGAGATTCTGGATCAATGATACATGCATCAACTTGTCTAAGGCAAGTGGGTGATGTTATTAGGTACAATGTATGCCCTAGTTTATTGTATTGTGTATCTTACTTGTTTTATATTTTGTATTGTACATTCCACTAGCTTAAGGACAAGTGGGAGATTGTTGAGATTGGTGTCCTAAATCTTGTGGGTCTCATAGTTTGTAAATTTTGTACATAAATTATTTACTTAAGAAAATAAGAAGTTATTTCAATTTGCCATTGAGTTTGCATTAAACCAGTCCAATAAATTAAGATTCAAGGTTATTTTATGTAACTTAAACATGTATGTGGTTAACATACAAGTATATTATGTTTAAGTGATAACCTAAAATGTCTGTAGTATATGGATAAGGTTGGGTACCTTATCCTCGTTACACTATGGATATGACCTGAAGAGTATATCAATATGCAGCGGAAGAAACAAGGATCAATAAGCATTCTAATTCATTAATTTTGTCTGTAAATAAAACATTCTCATACAATAATAAGAGGGTTTCATGTCATACCTTTATAGAACCTCTTGAAACTTGAATTCAACTGCAAATCTTCTCCAATTCTTTTTGTGAATCACCTCAAGATCTTACCTACTATTCTCTTGGAGCCTTAGATTGATTTGTGGGACTCAAAATAAGCTTGAATGAAGGGAATTTGGAGAAGAAGCTTATTGATGCAACTTGAAGAATACTTCTTCAACCTTACAAGATTTCAACAAAACTTCAACAAGTTTATCAGCTATTGCATGCCCGATTTCCACTTCCATCTTCTCTATTTATTGTAGGACATTCATGCGAAGAAGAAAGCTGCATGAGGTGCAGCTCATGCTTGAAGATTAAATCAAGATTCAAGTGGACAAATGAGTGAGCTGCTTGAAGGTGTCAATGGAGAAATCTAATTTTCCACTTTGTGTTTTTCCAAACTTTTCCATTTTTCAAATTGATTTCCAAAATCAATTTTGATTTCAAAAATTGAAATTAGAATTAATTTTACAAAATTAACTTCATAAATTAATTTTCTAATAAAATTAATAATAAATAATTAATAAACAACTTAATTAATTCTAATTAATTTTAATATCAAATATTAAATTAATTTTACACAAATTCCACCTTTAAGAATTTAATATTTAAATCATATTTAAATATTAATTAATTCTGCAATTTCGTAATTGTTACAATAGTTGTAAAACTTGACACGACCCGGTTTGTAATTATTACAATAGTTGTAAAGTATTACAAACAATTTGATCCTAATCATTTATGTAGAGATAGCGAGTGGGGGTATCATATACAAATAGTTTATATAAGACCAAACCCAAAAAATTTAGTAACTTTTTATAACGTCATTACTTGAAGAGATTACTATTTCAATAGAATGACTGTAGGTGACTCGACCTTAATTTTGAGTGAGTTGTGAACTCCTGTCTACGAGGGAGATTTTTTTATCTATGTAGTTGAGAGTGACCAGATTCGCCAATTCAATAAGTCTACCATTTTTGGGATTTTTGCGAGTAGGGATCTGGGAACACAGCTACACAAGATAGAATTCATTTCTTCCGTCTTTAAGAAAAATTGATGAATTACTCCCTTAATAGTTGAATCCGGATCTTGAACAATGAAACATCACCCTCTTACTGGCTCAAGAGGGATTAGCTTACAGTTGGACTACAAACAGTTTGTTTATTAGAGGAATCAGTGGTACTTAAAGTGTTTGATGTAACTACAAGGTAAAACGTAATTTGACCCAGCTGTAGCTACGAACAATTCGTAAAAGGTTCAAATGATTGTTGATTGGTTATATTCACGAACACAGAAATATATCTGCATTACGATGAGTACAACTGTGGATCTTTAGTAGAGTGACCTATAGTTAATGAATGTTGATTAATGTAATTAAAGATTTTAATTAATTAATCTTATATCATTAGAGTTTTTACTTAGTAGGTCCATAAAGTCCCCTCGTTAGCTCATAAAGGGTAAAACAAGAATAAATTATTTTTGGATTAATTTGAATATTCAAATTAAATATGATAATTAATTTTATAAATGAGTTTTAAACTTATACTTTACAATATATATGAGAGATAAATATTCGAATCAGATTCAAATATTAGTTATGTGAATGAGATTCATACAAATCTACATATTATTGAGAGAATGTGGTTTGAATATGATTCAAAGATATAAAGTATGTGATATTTAATAGTTGATTAATTAAATGTGATTTAATTAAAATTATTAATTCAATTTTTTTATATATATATATATACACATATATTAACTCATAAAAATCAGAATAACTCCCTTGGGAGTTATTCGACATAGTGGTGGAGGGAGTTACAACTTTCCTCCACCCATTCTCTCCTTAACAAGAGGAAGAGAATTGTTTTTTGTAGATTGCTGAAAACCAGTACTTTGATCTCTGATTTTTCTCTCTGCAAAAGAATTCTCTCAAAAACTTCATCTCTCACACGAACTTCCTCCCTTACCAAAACTAGGAGCCCATACATACTGGATTTCTTGTCCTAAAAATAGTGAGGACTCTGAGTGGTGGTATCTTGTGGGTTTTCTGTTCTTGGTGTTCTATTCGTGGAACGTTCTTGTTGTTCGTGCAGGGAAGATCCATTGTTCGTGATTTGTGGAGAGAATAAACGTGAAGAAAGGTTCTTCAAGGGTTAATATTCTTCTCTTTCCTATTTTTCCTCCCAAAAAGCATGCTATAATTTGATTGTTTATCTTGGCTTCTCTGATTTATTTCTCTATATTTTGAATTTTTCAAAATTGACTGTCAATGGCATGACGTTCACATGCTTCTGCAAGAAATTCAATACCCTCACATAAGACATGCACTTGTTGAAGGTCTGAAATCAAGTAAAAAATATCACCAATAAAAAATTTGAAGAACAAAGGAAGAAAATGAAAAGAAGATGATCCTTTTTGAAAAATGCAAAATGGTTTTGAAGAGACTTAATTAGTTCACAAGTTCAAAAGAATGTTCTCATATTTGCAATGTTTGAAAAAAAGTAACAATATTAAACCTTTCTACCAAAAAAAAAAAAAAAAAAAGGAAGGTAGTAAATATTATTTCTTTTTACATGTAAAGTATGAAAAAGGGATTCTACTACCACTACAACACAACATTTTGCAACCCAACAATGAAGCATTAATATATAAACCCCTCAAATAATTGGATATCTTTTTATGTGGGACAACATAAAGCTTCTCTATGAGATTTTGCATTGGGCCAAAAGCCCAACTCATTTCCAACAAAGAAAAAGTAAACACTCTAATATTTATATTAAAGTTAATTAAAAAAATGTAATAAGGAGAAAAAAAAGAAAGACCGGGAAGAAAGCTTTAAAAGCTATCTATCACTATGCAAATAATAGACCATAACAAATATTCTATAGCTAATTGACTAGAAGATGACCAAGAAAAGTCCTCGTCTGAAAATAAGATAATATTTTTGTTAATAGAAAATTCTTTATAAAGTACCGATGTTGACCATGAAAAAAAAAAAAAAAAATCGTTTTACAATGGTAGCTTTGATATATAACAAAATTTATTTAAAATTCTTCTGAACTTTCTTAGCATTTAAGGAAAGAAATGTATAAAATTAGAATCAAAATCCAAAATTTTTGGGCTTTAAACTTTCAAATAACCCAGCCAAAGAGTGAAAGCTTCAGTGGAGGAGAAATAGCCACATAAATTTGTGATAATTTACACATGACCATTGTAAAAAAAAAAAAAAAAAAAAAAGAAAGACAGAAAAAAATCCTTTTTACAAGGGTAGCTTTGTAGATCATAGAATTTCTCTAAAATTCTTTTGAATTTTCTTAGCATTGAATATGAAGTAGACACTTGAAAGAAGGAAAGAATTATCGAGAATTAAAAATATAATAAAAAATTATTGGGCTTTAAAACTTTAAATAACAACGCCCAAGAGTGAAAGCTTTCGTGGAGGAGAAACAACCAGATTACTTTGTGCAAATTTATACGGAAAAAAATTATTTTTAAAAAGGTAGCTTTGGTAGAATACAAATTTTATCTAAAATTATTTTGAATTTTCTCACCATTAAAAATGAAGTAGACCATTGAAATAAGAAAAAATATATAGAATTAGAACCACAATCCGGCTTTACCAAACTTTAGTAGAAGAGAAATAACCACGTTAGTTTGTGCAAATTTAAACATTACCATTGTAAAGAAAAAAAAACATTCTTTTTTTTTACAATGGTATGTTTGGTAGATCATAAAATTTCTCTAAAATTCTTATGAACTTTCTCAGCATTGAAAACGAAGTAGACCATTGAAAAAAAGAAAGATATGCATCGAATAAGAGCCACAATGAAAAAAATTTGGGCTTTAAAGCTTCAAATAACCCGGCCTAAGAATGAAAGCTTCAATGAAGGAGAAACAACTACGTTGCTTTTAGCAAATTTACAAGATGTCCTTGTAAAAAAAATTATTTTTATAATGGTAGCTATGGTAGATCACAAAATTTCTCTAATAATATTTTGAACTTTCTCAGCATTAAAACGAAGTAAATCCTTAAAAGAGGGAAATCAATCTATGGAATTAGAACCACAATCCAAAATTGTTGTACTTTAGAACTTCAAATAGCAAGGCCAAGAGAGAGATTCAAAGAAAGAGAAACAACAAAGTTATTTGTGCAAATTTATACGTTACCATGGTAAAAATATTCCTTTCCACAATTGTAGCTTCACAAAATTTCACTCAAATCCTTATGAACTTTACCAATATTGAATACAAAGTAGACCCTCTAGAGAGGGAAAGAAAGTTTTAGAATTAGAATCACAATCCAAAATTGTTGGACTTGAAAACTTCAAATAACAAAGCCCAAGAGTGAAAGCTTCAGTGGACGTGAAACAACCACGTTACTTTGTACAAATTTACATATTATCATTGTTAAAAAAAAATTATTTTTACAGTGATAGGTTTGGTAGATCATAGAATAAATTCTTTTGAAGTTAGCATTAAAAATGAAGTAGCACTTTAAAAGAGGGGGAAATATTATAGAATTAGAACCACAATCCATAATTATTCGACTTTAAGATTTAAAATAACAGGGCCCAACAGTGAAAGATTCAAAGGAAGAGAAACAACCATGTTACTTTGTGCAAACTTACACCTTACTATTATAAAAATAATTCCTTTTTACAATGATAGGTTTGATAGATCACAAAACAATTCTTATGAACTTTCTCAACATTAAATATGAAGTAGATCCATGAAAGAGCAAAAAATAAAAAATATAGAATTAGAATCACAATCCAAAATTGTTGGGCTTTTAAACATTAAATAACAAAACCCAAAAGTGAAAGGTTTTGTCGACGAGAAACAACCACGTTACTTTGTGCAAAATTAACTCTACCATCGTAAAAAACATCAATTTTACAATGATACGTTTTGTAGACCATCAAATTCTCTAAAATTCTTTTGAACTTTCTCAACATTGAAAATTAAGTAGACCCACGTCACGACTTAAAATTCAATGGGCCTCAAGCACTGTTTGGGTCAGGCTTGGGCCAGACCAACCATTTTAACATAATCCCATAGCCCAGTCTTGGAGCTTGCTCATTGGGCCAAAATTACATCGGACTTGAACTGGATCTTTGGATCGGGCTTGGATTGGCCCTTTGGATAACTTATTAACTATTATTTTAATTTTAAACTTAAAAATCCTTGAACATGAAAACTTATTTATAAAGCATGAAACTCTTTTCCTCGTTCAAATATTCCAATCTGCTGTTATTTTTTTAAAAAAACAAAATTATTAATCTTTATTAATTAGAATTAGTAATAATATATTTATATAAGAATATATGACAGTGAATTGCACATATGGGTCGGCCCAATGGGTCGATCCAAATATCGCTGAAATGGGCTGGCCCATGAGCTGACGCAATTTTAAAAAGAGAGATGTATATCAAATTCGATTTTTAATAAGATTGAATTGGGTTAGATTGGTCAACCGTTAACCTTATATTGGGCTTGGATCGAACTTGAGCTAGGCTTGAATCGACCTTTGGGTTTGGGTTTCGGACCTGATGAGGAGATTGAATTAGACTTTCAAACTGCATTCATACAAAAATTAAGAAAAGCCTAAATTCATAGCTAGCCACAATCATGACAATAACATCACAAGATCTACACATTTTCTTTTCCATTCTTCTTCCTTGTTGAATATATCTGTTATATAAAAGTATCGTGGGTTATTTTAACTCTTTACCACGTGGCTTTCAGACAACGTTTCCGGTCGTAAAAAAAAAAAGAAAAAAAAGCAGAAAACAATTCGCAGAAAAAAAAAAGGCGATGCAAATTTTAACATAATATAAATTAAATTAAAATTAAATAATTTTTTTTAAAAGATTGATACATGATCTGTTATTATCGAGTGCAATTTGGATCGTACAAGAGATGGATACAAGTGTAAGAATAAATAACGTGCATGCAGAAACAATTTGGATCTTAAGCACTTTAATTTTCATTAATTTTAAAGATAAAATATGCATGCAAATAATTTTGAAATTAGAGTTTGAGTTACAATCTTTGTAGCTCCAAATTGACCACCAATTCCGCTCCAATCTTCTCACCTCACGAACCGACTGTGAACCAAGACGAGAGTCTTCCCAACTCTTCTCTGGCCTTAGAACGGGATGGTGAGATTCGGTGAGTAACTAAATTAGGAATGAATTTAGAATAGAAATTGAGAGAAAATTTAGGACTTAAATTCCAAAACTCTTTTAGAATACCTAAGTTGCCAAGAATTTGTTTTTCAACTAACTTGAAAATGACCAAAATGACCAAAAAGTTTAATCTTTATCAAAGCATCCTATTTATAGAGCAATGATGTAGTTTTACTATGCAATGAAATGAATGCTAAATGTTGATTTATAACGTACTGTTTTATCTAATCAAACCCAAATGTAAGTTCAGCTAGAGTCCTAGTGAGTCCAGGGTCGAACTCCGGGATTGCTTTGCAAATATGCGTTGAAAATTATTGTTTCGATATTGATGCATCGAAATTACTAAATTAGTGGTGAGTTGGTTTTATGTTATTCTAATGCTAAGGTTGGCTAAATGATAAATGCAATGGACAATACAATCTATATAAGACAGTCTGTGCGATGAGTGTTAAATTCGAATGGATAGAGGTAGTGTTGGGAAGAATATTCACGAACATTCCTAGGTAAATGCATAAATCATGCGTTCAAGCAGATCACTCAAAATTATAACCTACACCTTTCAGTGCACAGAGTCACAATATCCTATCTTTAGGATGCATGCGATAAGTGTTTATTGCAAGAGATATTTCTTTATTTCTAAAGGAGTTCTCTTCTTGTTTTATGGAATCCAAACCCTTAGTTATTCCAAACCTAGGTTTAATCTACTTGGAATAATCTTTCGATTTGTTCAAGTATTCAATAAGCATGCATAAAATAAGTTAAATGCATAACTTTATGTTTTTACTTCGTTCATGTTAGCGAAATGCTTCTCAACCCATAAGTGATTTAGTTGCTCATGATGACAATAACAAAGATGGATAAATGATGAGCTAAATGTGCATTCATATTGGTAAAAGATGTTTCTCGATGTTACACAATACATGTTAGGTTTTATGTCTTAAAACTCGTAGTTTGTAAAAAGATAAACATTTTCTATAGTCAATGAACTTATTATTGATTGCGAACATAAAAGTCTAAATCCAATAAGCTAAGATCCATGGCTATTATATGAATACTTGAACTTTATGTAGACACATAAAGATGGATCAAGTTCGAGTAAATAGCAAAAACGATCTATAGTACATGATTAAGGTTGGGTACCTTATTCTGGTAACACTATTGGATGCGGCCTACTTTGTAGTTCTTAAAAAGAGTTGTAAAGCGCTACAAACGATGTGATCCTAATTCGTACATGTTATGACATGAGGAGTGGGGGCGTTCTATGTAATGAGTTTGCATAAGATTGAACAAAAAAATAAGTCACTCTTACTTTATAATGTTGTTTACTCTATAAGACTAATTATTTCACCTAGATGACATAGGTAACTCGATCTTAATCCTGAACTAACTATGAACTCCTGTTTATTCAGGATTATCCTTAGATTTGCATAGGTGAGGGTTGGTTGAACAGCGTTGGTTCAATAAGCCTCCCATTTTAGGGGTAAGACCAAATAGATAATTGGGAACATAGGGGCAAGACGGAATTCACGCCTACTTGATTTATGGATAGGAGAAAGATTGTTCTCTCAAGTACTAAATCCAGCTCTTGAACAAAGGGCCCCAATCTCTCACTGGGCTAAGAGATTTTTGATTTAGTAACTGGATCACAAACTAGTTGTTCATTAGAGAATCAGTAGAAACTTAAAGAACAAGACGTAATCTCAACATGTGAAGGGTCGACTTACTAATTATGGTTAAGTCATGTGAACATAATATATTTACAGTGAGGGGAGTGCAACTATAGGCTTTAGTGGAGTAACCCATTAATTAACGAATAGGGGTTGATTCGATATAATGAGTTTAGCCAATTAATCTCGGATCATTGGAGCCCATGATCTGTAGGTCCGCGAGGCCCCCTACTAGCTCGTATATGGATTAGCTTTGGAGTAGCATGATAAATTAATTTGAAACGTTCAAATTAGAATTAAAGGAATTAGTAATTATATGAGATATAATTACACGTTTAATTTTAATAATTAAATGGAATAGGAGAATTAATATTTAAATATGATTTATATATTTGAAGGTGGATTTGTGTAAAATTAATTTAATATTTGATATTAAATTAATTAGAATTATTTAAATTGTTTAAATAATTATTTATTAATTTTATTAAGAAAATTAATTTTGTAAAATTAACAATATTTTCAATTTTAGAAATCAAATTGATTTATGAAATCAATTGAAAAAAAATTGAAAAAGTTTTAGAAAAACACAATATGGGATTATGACTTTTTCGATTTACTCCTTCAACTTGCTCACATAAAACCCACCTCTTTTGGCTTCAATAACTCCAAGCATGAGCTGCATCTCATGCAGCCATCTTATTTGTATGATAGTCTACAATATATTGAGAAGATTGGAGTGGAATTGAGACATGCAATCTATAGAATTTTTGCTGAAAAATTCGTGTTGAAGAAGTTGTTCTTCAAGTTTGTTGAAGCAGTTAGCACTTCTCTAAGTTCCTTTCGTTCATGCTTATCTTGAGTCCCACAACTCAATCTAAAGCTTCAAGAGAATAGTAGGGAAGATCTTCAGGTGGTCTACAACAAGATTTGGAGAAGTCTGCAGCTGAGAATCAAGATTACAAGAAATTCTACAAAGGTATGACTTGAAACCCTCTTGAATTAGTATGAGCATGCTTTAGTTTCTACCAAAATTAATGAATTAGAATGCTTATTGATCCTTGTTGCTTCTGCTGCTTTCTGATATACTATAACAATTGATATCAAAACATCATTTAAGCACTCAATTTGGTTTAATTTTGGTGCGGTGGGTATTTTTCATGAGTTATATAAACATGGTGCATTGATATGGTTTTATGAGTTTTGGCATTTAATTTCTCTTTGATTTTTTAATCAAATTTGTAATTGGCTCTTGATTGATGAGCTTATATATGTTATCAAGTGTCTGTAATTTATTTGGAGTCATTAAAGTTGAAATTAAGTTGTAATTGAAGAAATAAATGAAGAAGGCCGAGCTGCAGATTCCAGTTCTTCGGCCTTTGCTCAAATCTGGGCGTTGAGGTGTTGCGTGCTACACAATCGCATAGCTTCGGGTGCTGAACGAAGTGTACAGACACTAGACGATCGTGTAGCTATGGGTGCTGGGCGATGAAGTGTTGTGTGCTAAACGATCAGAAGAGGCACTATGTGATAGCACTACACGATCGTGTAGCTTTGTGCACGCGCTAAATGATTAGAAAAGGTGCTATACGATAGTACTACACGATCGTGTAGCATTGTCCAATGCTAGACGATGGCGATACACGATAGTTTGAAGAAGCAAGGTGATCATGTAGCATTGTCCGACACTAGACGATGGCACTACACGATCAGGCAGACACTAAACGATGACGCAAGACGATAGACATCAGTGCTACATGATGAGCCTTAGCGAGATTTCGAGCATGGAGTGAGATCAGTCGGTTCAATCGATTTTCTTGAGGTTCTGTCCGGTTCAGCCTCAAAAGGTTTTTGGCTGGTCTGGTTCAAACTTTTCTGGTCCAGTTCATGTTGTTTGGGTTCGGTTTGTAGCGGTTCGAGCGGTTCAGAAGCGGTTTTGAGCTGTCTTGTAATAATTAGACCTTTGTTACTTGTTTATGCCAAAACTAAAACCGTATTAGTTTGTGTTTAATTATTTACGTATTTGATGTATGTTATAATCAAATAAATCTTGTATGTGCATACAGTATGCCATGTAGATTTAAAATCTCACAATAGGAAGCATGTTACATGCATTGAAAGTATGTTATAAAATGTTATAATATATAGTGTGCATGTTAGAGTTTCTTTTATTTAATATAATTGTTATATTAAATATTGAATGCCTTTGATGTATGTTGTGGATGTTTAACATGTCTAAAGTTTTGTAAGTTGTTATAAAATTGGGTTAGACGTTTAAAATCAATAACAAAGAACAACTGCATGCTCACGTAGGTTAACTACTTGTTTTATTAGTTAAAATACATCGTTAAAACTTGTAAAACTCGGGTTACAAACTCAATTGGTATATAATCTTGTCTAAGGCTGGGGATACTTAAGTTGACGGTCTACGGAACACCTCCTACCTGGGGATTATGGCTGATTTATTGAGCGTTGTTAATCGGTTTTATAAGCATACGTGAGAGGTGTGAGGTAACAAAATGGTTTCTCACATAGAAATTGTAGGTTAAAATCCAATTATAAGCATTATACATGGATAAACCACTTAGACTTAGGGTTGTTTTAATTAGCCGAAAAGAACCAAAGTATATTTTTACCGAAATAATAGAACACTTCATTGGGAGTTT
Source organism: Benincasa hispida (assembly GCF_009727055.1). Taxonomy (NCBI): domain Eukaryota; kingdom Viridiplantae; phylum Streptophyta; class Magnoliopsida; order Cucurbitales; family Cucurbitaceae; genus Benincasa; species Benincasa hispida. The sequence continues at coordinate 706,316 of NW_024064858.1, read as the reverse complement.
AATAACTTTTATATGATAAAGTTATTAGAACACTTCAGTGGGAGATTAATAACATATACGATACATTATTTTTAGCTCTCACGCCCCTAAGAGTTCACAATCGAGATTTAAGCGGGACTTCGTGTCATCCTATAAGTGACCTCCATTCGCAAAGTATTTTTTAGCATAAATCAAGATTCCAGTTAATAAGGGGAAGTTGTTCAAACACAAATCAAATGTTTGATACATAGAATTTTAACTTCCACATCTCCACATAGTTCACACTGTGAGATTCATATGACGCTTCGTGTCACCCTGGAAGTTTCCTCCATTCGGAAAGTGTTTTTTATGAATCAATAACAAGGTGAACGACAAAAGTTGTTAATAGTAGTGTTTGGTCAAAACTGTTTACTTTGATGAAGTAGTATCTGACTACCCCTCGGTAGCACGTATTCTGACTCACTATAGTATCATTGCAAATAAATAATGGTTATGGGTACATTATTACTATTTGTGCTAAAACTTGATTTTGGATTCAGTTACAATTTGTTAATTAGAATTTGTTTAAATTTTTTCAGCATGTCGAATCCTTCTAGAATACTCACTTCTGAATTAGATAAAGGTAAAATCAAATCAACAAACAAATTACTAGCAGTTGATAACACCAAAAGAGTTTTAATAGAGGATTGTCCTCTATCTCCAAACTCATTCAAAATTTTGAATAATATAGATGAGAATGCAAAATTCGATCAATAAGATAAATATGATTTACTTGTTATTGAAGCGTGTTTAGTGGAAAACGATAAAACCTGGATAATTGCTTCAAGTGCCGCTTATCATGTTTGTACGTTCTCACAGAAAACCAGTTTCTAGAGACAGTTGATAGAGGGCGAAAGAATCTTTAACGTAGGGATCGGGGAGGTTGTTTCAGCTAAAGCAGTGGGAGATATGAAGTTATTTATAGGAGGTAAATACATTTATTTGAAAAATGTGTATTACATTCCTTCTATGAAAAGTAATCTAATATCTATCTCTTGTTTGCTAGAACAAAATTTAAAGTTTATTTCGAAAATGATGAAGTGTTCATCAATACTAGAAGTAAACAAATTTGTTCTGCAAAATTAGAAAATAACTTGTATATGTTAAAATCGACTGAGGTTAAAGCCGTATTAAACATAGAGATGTTTAAAACTGCTGAGACTCATAAGAAAAGAAAAATTTCTCCAATTGCTTATCTTTGTTACTTAATACTAGGCCACTAAATCTCAACTGGTTTGAGAGAATAGTTAAGAATGGCCATCTAAATAAACTAGAAGATAGTTTATTTTCAGGAATGATCTTTTGGTTCAAGAGATTCAAAAGATTCAAGTATTTACAGCCTTTAGATGTGGCAAGTTCTCTTTGATGTATCAATCAGGTTTGATCATGAACTGATTTGAGCATCTCACCTTCGTTTTAGCTTGCCCCTACGGGTGTCATGCGAACATCCAACTACAAGCAAGGTGCTCTTTTCAGACTTAATTCATGTTTTTTGATATGACAATGGAGTTGCGATCATTTATTTATTACGTTGGTTACGATCCCTACCTACGTTTTGGCTTGCCCCCACAGGTGTCATGCAGGGATCCAATTACGAGCAAGGTCCGATCTCAACATGTTTTTTTTTAGCTAAATGAAATATATCGAGGAGATTTTACGCCATTAGAAACTTGATTTGAACGCTTTAAGCTCAAACCTCCCACCCCCAAATTTAGAGAGCAACAAGGTCCTCATTGCTGAAAATCAATTATGTGATAGCCTCAGAAAGATGACGCAAAAGAGGGCGGAGCCCATTGTTTATTAATCTTGTTGTTTTGTTGCTTTCCGATGAGAAATATAAGCAATTGAGTCAAATTTATTATTTTACCCTTGTAATTCATCTTACTCCTTAAGTCTCCACTGATTCGATAATGAATAATTGGTTTATGGTCCTAACAATAAACCGAGTCTCTCTCAGTTATAGAGAGGGCAAGCACATTATTTAAGACTGGGAGTTAGTACTTAAGAGAACAACCTATCTGCTAACCCTGAAATTGGGTAAGAGTGAATTTCATCTTATAAGACTATGTCCCCAACTATCTACCTGGTCTTACCCCTAAAATTGGAGGCTTATTGAGTGACAATGTTGAGCCACTTTCATCCATGCAGATTAAAGAATAATCCCAAATAAACAGGGATGCATAGTTAGTTCAAGATTAAGATCGAGTTACCTTAGGTCATTGAAATGAAACAGTCAGTTTTTAACAGTAAACGACGTTATAAAGAAAAGAGCTTATTTCATGGTCCAGTCATATGCAAATATTTTTTTTTCACAAGATTCACCTACTCACATGTCTCTACATGAACGATTCAGGATCACATGGTTTGTCTGAAATACTAAGTGGGCCACATCCATAGTGTTTTTAGGATAAGATACCCAGCCCTATCCCGATACTTAAGATCATTTTAGCTATATACTCAAACTTGATCTACTTATATGTATCCACATAAAATTCAAGTATTCATGCTATAGCCAGGGGTTCGTTAGTTTATTGGTTTAGGCTTTAACAAATGTAATTTACATATTCAATAACAACTTTATTGAATATACCTCAAGAACATCTTTTTTGCATAACAGAATATGTTGTTTATAAATTGTGAGTTTTAGGACATACAACCCAACAACAAGTGCTTTCAAGTTTATACATTGTGAGTTTATTTATTTATTTTTTAAGTGAGATGAAGGAATAAAAATTGTAGGGGAAAAAAGGATGGAAGAGGTAAAAAATGACGTAGATGAAAGTGGAATGAGGTTTGGGTCTCCGTTGCTGATCAAATAAATTAACACCTAGTGTTAAATAATGAAAGGAAATCTAATGATTTAGATCTCGTTTAGTAACCATTTCATTTTTTGTTTTTTATTTTTGAAAATTAAGCCTAAAACACTATTTCCACCTTCAAATTTCTTCATTTGTTATCTACTTTTTTATCAATGGTTTAAAAAATGAATCTAAAATTTGAAAATTGAAAAAAAATATGTTTTAAAAACTTGCTTTTGTTTTTGAAATTTTGCTAATAACTCAACAATTATACTTAAGAAAGATCCAAATCATTGTAAGAAATAAGGAGAAAATAGACTTAATTTTCAAAAACAAGCAACAAAAAACGAAATGATTACAAAATAGGGATTAGGTTTCTTAATATGAGATATATGAATACATAAGAAACGGACTATAATAATGTTAACAAAAATAACGACATACCTACAATTTTTTTTTTCTTTAACAATATGCTCACAAAGATGACCCTTGAGTAGGTACACCAGAACATTTCAATTAGGTTGACATTAGAATGAGGATTATGATAGGGTAAACATACAAATAATAAGGAGTTGTAGAACTCAAAAGCTTGTGTTTATACTAGATTGATAGGCAAGAATTCTATTTGGCACAAAAGAAATAACCAAGAAACACATTTTATAATATATGACTTACGATCTGCATTTAAATACAAAAAATTACTCACTTGAATTCTATCCACAACCATCAACAATAACATCGATCTTTTCATTTTATTATCCTTTGATCTTTTTTAGTGAATCTGTTATTCCATACCCCTTGAAGGTAAAGATTGTTTTTTTAAAAAATGGAAGAAAAAAGAGTGTGCACGAAACGGAGGAAAAAGAGGCAGAAGTCAATAATTCTTTTTGTTTAATTTTTTTAAGGAAAAATAGATGAATGAAGGTAAAAAGAAAAAAAAATTAAAAAAACGAAATAGAGGAACAAAGTGTTGGATATTTTTTAATATTTTAAAATTTAACTTTCATTATTATTTAAATTTGGGAATTAAGCCTATGGACATCATTTTCATCTCCAAATTCTTTCCTTTTTATCCATTTTTTTTTATCAAAGGTTAAAAAAAAAGCCAAATTTTGAAAACTAAAAAAAATAGCTTTTAAATTTTTGCTTTTGATTTTGGAATTTGGCAAAGAAATCAACCATTGTACTTCAACCTCATTATTGGGTCGGGCTTGACCGGTCCAATCCAAAGAATTAAAGTTTTAGGCTTGGCCCTAGTTCATGTCCTACGGGCCTCAATGTTTGGGTCGGGCTTTGGCCAACCCAAGGATTAAAACATAAGCTCATAGCCCAATCCATGGACCTTGCTCAATGAGCAAAAGTGGATCGAGCTTGGACCAGCCCTTTGGATCGAGCATGGACCAGCTCATTATATAGGCTTGGATTGGCCCTTTGAATAACTCATTAACTTTTATTTTAATTTTCGACTTAAAAATCCTTGAACTTGAAAACTTATTTATAGAGTATGAAACTCTCTCCATCCTTCAAATTTTCTAGTATGCCGTTAATTTTTTTAAAAAATTAAAATTATTAATATCTATTAAATAGAATTAGTAATTATATATTTATATATAAAAATATATGACAGTGGATTGGGCTTTTAGGCCAACTTGTGACCCATGGGCCGATCCAATTTAAAAAAGAGAGATCCATATCCAATCCGATTTATGAAATGGGCTGGATTGGGCAAGGCTGGTCAACTATTGACTTTGACTGGGCTTGGATTAGGCTTGGACTGGGCTTGGATTGGTCTTTGGGCTTTAGGACTGACGATGAGACTGAAGAAGATTCAAAGGTTCTTGATACTCAGAAAGAACGAATTATATCCTTGCTAGCTAACAACTACATGCTTATGTCTACCATTGCTTAGTTGAAGCATAGATTGAATCGAGTAAAGGCTGAGAAGGAAAATTTGTCCAAATTCGTAAGAATGTTGAACTCCGGATCAGAGGCTCTTGATCATATTTTCACTAAAGTTAAACCTTCGGGGGATGTGTCTGGAATTGGCTTTACTGGTATTAGAAGGAGAGCTAACTGGAAAACCTCTGACAAAGGGACATAAAAGATAGCCTTTTTTAGAGAATGATGATGGGCAAAAATGCACGTCATCCTATGCCTTTTATTCAGAATTATGAGGGTTGTTAAGTAGAATATGCAGCGAATATATTAGGAATTCATGAGAAAATGAGTTTGCATCATTAAACATTAAGAATCTCGACTAACCCACTATTATAAGTTATTATGCATTCAATTATCTATCATTGTAGCTAACACATGAAGTGGATGCATACGCGGAAGCTGGGCTATCGAAAAGATGACCGCATGTGGAGAATTTCTCCATCGCAAAGGCGAACACATACGTTCAATGCATGGGTGTTGCAGTAATCAACCGCATGCGTTCATTGCATAGGAGTTACGATCGTTAAGCGATTGCGATCATCGCGTAGATGTTGCGGTCATCAAGCGAATGCGGTCATCGCAAGATTGCAGCTACACTATGATAACCATAATAGCGGGATGAACGCAAGGTTGGTGGAATGAAAACATTAACGCATATCTCAGGAGAATCAAAAGATGATGTTGACATTTCACCTGCCACGCCATTAGCAGTAGAGATTCAAAAAAGAACCAACGCGCCGCAAATGTCAGAATCAGAATAGGTCCATTAATGTTGTCGGCGATCAAGCTCTATAAATAGAAACCGATGAGCAGAATTTCAAAGAATCCAAGTTTCTACCTTCGGGTGGATTCTTGTGATCCAGACCAAAGTGTTAGAAGAAAGCTTTAGAGTTATTCATCTCCTTCATCCATTCCGAGTGACGACCGGAGCCTTCGCTGGAGTTAGATCTCTAGAGAGTCAGCTCCACCACCCTTCCATGGCACCATCGACAGACTTGACACACATCTGCTGGAAGCGGGACATTGCTTCCAGCTAGCCTTTTCCATTTCTCTTCTTTTCTTGTATTGTATTGTAGTACATTTTGACTTAAGGAATTAATACATTTTGTGATCAATGCATTTCTGTATTTCCTTCCATTCCATCTCCATATTCATTACTTAGTATCCTTAACTTTCATTGCATCACTTAGTGACATTGTTAGAGTATTGCATACTTAATCATGCGGCATAGGAATATGAAGCATGTAGCAAACCACCGGGAGGTGTGCATTTCGTGAGTGTTGTGAGAAAACCTTATTTTCTTAGTGTGAAGTTATAGCAACGCTTGTCTATAAGCGAATTCAATGCTTGTCTATGAGTACAGTCAGCAACAACTAATTTTTCGGGAGGGTAAGTGGTTGGTCGCATTAAGCAATGTAAGCAAGTGTTCACTAAATATAGGAATAATATTATGTCAGCCAGGTTTATGCGATTACCTTGTCTTATGAGCGCATCATTCATCATTTAGGCATACTTGGGAGAGTAGTCTAAAAACGAAATCTAAGACTTGAGAGAGCAGATTGGAACGCATAAGAAAGAATGGGGAACTTAGAGATAAGCTTCGTCTGCTATTACACAGCGTGTGCACCCTACGGAGAGGATATTGCATGCATCCAAGAAGTAGGATAGGGTGGTATGCGGTCATCTTGTTTATGTGTGGAAGCACATGAGCAAGAATAGAGACTTAGAAATAAGGCCTCTTGACACGTCGCATATACATCGCATGTGTCCTAGAATTAGGCACGTGTATATAGCATGATCGCATAGTTTACATTGGCTGGGGCTTCCCTTGCGGTTAAGCCTAGGGTTACGATGAAGACATCCTCACATTTTATCTATTTTCCATGCATTTTTCTACACATCAACAGTTGTCGTGTCTCTACCTCTCATTTATAGTTTGCCACTGGCTGGGGTCGCCCTTGCGGTCAAGCCTAGGAGTAGTTTGTAGCTTAAAACAACCCATCATTCTTTTATTTATCTGCTGCATTACCGTACACATTTAGTTACAAGTCCCTAAGTTCGACCTCGGATCACCCAAGAAACTTGTGTTCCCGTTATACTTGGCGTGAGTGCAAGAAAACTTGTGACAGGAACATAAGGTCATCACATATAAGAGTAACACGTCTTTTCATTCCAACGCATGACCACCGACGCATAATAATAAATGCATAGCTTAAGACATGCATCGCATATTGCGTTACCATAATTTTAGTCATCAAGTCTTTGACGGCTAATTTTACGTCATCAAGTTTTTGGCACCATTGCTGGAGACTTGGCAGCTAATTGTTTGTTGACATCAAGTTTTTGGCACCATTGCTGGAGACTTGGCAGCTAATTGTTTGTTGAGTTTTATGTTTTTACAGGCAACCCTTTTTGTCTTGAGAGTATTGTAGCTTATGCAACCAAGTTGCAACCAATATTGAAGTATAGGCAATACACCGAAAGCCAGTATTGACCCCAAGATAGAAGGGCAATCAGTCGCATGAGTTGAAGGTAATTATAAGTGCATGACGACCGCATGTGCCCACCACTTGCTGGAAGTTCCAATGGTCAGGACGAGCTTCTTGACCTAAGCAGTTGAGAGAAATCTCTTGCACGGGAGACTCCTTGCGGTGACGACACTCTAATTTCTCCAGGGACGTCTTCTACACTATCTTTATCTTTCTTTCTTAGTTTTGTTTATTTGTATTGTTATTTTGGATATGCGGTTGCTTCCTTGGTTGTGGTGCATTTGCTCCTTGTAGGTGCGAAAATAATTCTCCTCGGTGCGCAGGTACAATGGAAGAATTCCCTCCATCCTTCAACGCATTGCTTCGATTACATCAATTCCAACGCATGGTCGCATGCGTTATTCTACTTAAGGTTCTTTTCTTGTTATCTTTTACGAATTATCCTTTTGAAATTCTCCTTGTCTGATTGCGTTCCTTTGCGGTGAATCTATGATGGTACTTATAATTCACCGCATCTGCTAACTAAGCATTGCAAAACGCTCCTTACTTTAATAGTTTCTTCAAAGTTTGAAAGTCTTAAGTTTTATTTTGTGAAAACCTTAGCTCAAACATTTGTTACCGCATTCCTGTGATTTTGTTTTTACCTTTACAGTGAAAGCGCTGCCAACTCTATGTTTGGGAGTGGCAACGATCTCGGAGAATTGCGTTCATTACATTGCGACAATTTCAAACAAAAAAAAAAATTAAGAATAACAACTCCATTGTCAACGCAATGGGGAAACCCATGTTGATAAGAGTTAAGTTATGAAAGGCACTTACCCATAGTTGGATGTCCGCATGACACACTGTTGGATTTTATGTCCTAAAACTCGTAGTTTGTAAATTGATAAACATATTCTTTTTTGTTTTTCGATAAAATTGTTATTGAAATTGTAATCTTGAATCCAATAAACTAAGGTCCTGAGGCTATTTAATGTAGACTTGAACTTTATGTGATGACATAAAATATAGATCAAGTTCTAGTATATAGCCTAAAATGGTCTATCGTATAGGGATAAGGTTGGGCGCCTTGTTCTGAGGACACTATGGATGCGGCTACTTTGTAGTTAATACAAACGATGTGATCTTGAATCGTTCATATAGAGATATGTGAGTAGGGGCATCCTATGCAATGAATTTGTATAAGACTGGACCACAACTTAGTCACTTTTGCTTTATAACACCGTTTACTATATAAAATTGACTAATTCAAATTTGATGACCTAGGTAATTCGATCTCAATCCTAAGCTAACTATGAACTCCTGTTTATTTGGGATTATCCTTAGATCTGCATTGGTGAGAGCAGCTCAATAGCGTTGGCTCAATAAGCCTCCCATTTTAGGGGTAAGACCGGGTAAATAGCTGGGGACATAGGGTGCAAGACGAACTTCACTCCTACCCGTCTCTGTCACACCCCGCCCCAGACTAACCTCTAAGCCTGAGAAAGGGCGTGACTGCAGCAGTTATCATTTGGCTGACATTACTGCCTAATAACTCTTGCGGAATAACTCTGATACCAAAATATAAACTATATACAGCGAAATGTCTTTAGGCCAAAATTTATTAATTCAGAAACATAACACATTTAGAGTCATTAAAACACTAGATTCACAAGTCCCCAAACCCAAAAAACCTAGCCCCTATATGAACAACAATAACATGTGTACAATATTAACAGTAACCACCTAAACCGAAAGGTTACAAATCTCATATTCCTTTAGTGGCAGAGCAGATGCAGAGCTATCTTCAGAGGATTTGACCGCTACCTGTGGGGGGGAAAAGAAAACATTTGAAAACGGGGTGAGCTTATGCCCAGTGAGTGACTTAAGAAAGATAATTGATTCTCATGCAAAATCTCATTAAAGAGTTTAACTGAAATATAAGCTTCTACAGTACTTGTACTGCAGCATAAACATTTTTCAAGCATAAAATATATAAAGCTATTTTAATCATAAAATAGTAAAACTATTTCTCAGTTGAGAATAATCCTTACTGTGGATAAAACAATCCCAACACCAACTACTAGTCAAGAGATAACCCTTTTGCTCAATCTTTGACTCTAACTACCTACGTGCACGTAGCCATACTAAGTACCGTCATACCTTAGGTACTTCTATTCAGATACCTTCTCAAACATCCTTCAGTATCTGGTTGGTTTGGTATCTTCTCAAACGTCCTTCAGTACCAATAGATACCTTCTCAAATGTCCTTTAGTATCTAGTTGGGCGGATACCTTCTTAAATGTCCTTCGGTATCACGTTTTAAGTAAAAATAGTCATAAATGACTTTCTCTTTAAAGCATGTAAAGTATAACACCTATAAAAACATGGCTTTAAAGGTACTAATGAATGCTGAGTATATTTAACACATATAAATCGCTTTTCAACAATTTCTCACACATGCATGCATTTAAAACATAACTCATGGTTTGCTTGGAATTCACTTTGTAAAACTAGCAGGCATGAGAATAATCTTCTTTAAAACATGCTTTCTATAACACGTTGTAATAAAAAATTTTAAGCAAATGTTTTAGTCAAAAAGTTTTAGCCACTCACCTTAATTGCTTAGGAGTTTTTCACTCTAGTAGCTCCCTTTTCTACCTCAGGCTCCCTTTTCACCCCTAGAATCCAAATTCAATTTGCAGCTTAGATTACTCATAGTTTTAAACCTTATTATGAGATACTTCCTTCTAAAAAAATGTTCTAAAATGTCTCATAAAGCTTACCCTAAAATGTGAGCTCAGAACTTCTTGTGGTTTGGCCGAAATCACAGAATCTTCAGAACTGACGCAAGCTTATCTGACAGCCTGACCCTTCTGCCTTCTTCTCAGTTTCCAGCCCGATCCCTTCGAGCTTTTCTTCTGACAGCCCTACCCTAAAAACTAGACTTTTAGAGCTTTCAAGTGGCTTTAGAATTACTCCAAACGCACGAGTAAATTGGGAGAACTCCACATCCCAAATTGATGCGTTCTCTTCAGACTTCACTGTCCAATGCAATGTTTGCTCAACTCTCCTACTCTTTTTACGGTATTTCTGAATTATGATCTAAAAATGAAGTATTTTGGCCCTATTTATAGGCATCCAAACCTTCTCTGGAGTTGACACTGCCTACTTGGCTGCATGGCCAAGTGTCTCTTTCTCACCTCATCAACGCAATGTTGTGATCATCGCAAGCTAAATATCGTACTCCCATGTTGCCAATGCATGAGCCTCCAATCTGATTCCACCACCTCAAATTCTTAAGGCTTAAGGCTTTCCTCCCAAGAAGACACATGGTTTTGATGAAGTTTTCTATGTGACCTCACCTTTGTATGCGTCCAACTCTTGGATGCTCAACACCTAGTCCATAAACAACGCATAGCCTCTATTCAACGCATAGCAAGCCAATTCACTATCATTACAATTCAACTTAGCCATCGCAAGGAGCTAACCATCACCAACGCATAGGGTGACCGTTTATCCTCGACGCATGGCTCACTTGCACGACTTGCTTGGCATGGGCGCATGGTGCTGACCACCAACGCATAGGCGCGCTGCATGGGCTAGCCGCTCGACGCATGAGTGTGTTGGCTGCTCGACGCATGGGCGTGCTTGGCTGCATGGGCTGCACGCGACGTTTTGATGCTTGGCTGGGCGTCTGGCCGAGCTTGCTCAACGCATGGCTTGGGCGTTGGCCTAGGCTGCTCGACGCATGCCACCCTCCAGCCCTCGTGCCATTCTAATGCCTCACTTCCATTTTCCTTCCTTCACCAACACATCTATCGCATCCATCATCCAACGCATCCAATGCATCCAATGCATCCAACACATCCATCACAAAATTCTATACTTAGCCAAATTTTCCAAAATTTCCCCAAGAGTTAAACTTCCTAATTTCCTCTTTTCTTCAAATCTCCACTTTTTCCTCTACCATTCCACACTAGTTTCCACATTAACCTACTCATCACACTAGTCTTAGTAGAGAAATTAGGATTCGGGCTTCACAGTCTCTAAGGGTAGTAGATAGGTTGTTCCCTTATGTGCTTACTTCGGAATAAGAACAAGGGGCCCCACCCTTTCACTAGGCTGAGAAGGACTAGATTTGTTGGTTGGACCACAAATCAATTGTTCTTTAGAGGTTCAGTGGGACTCAAGGAACAAGAAGTGTTCTCGAGGGTAAAACGGTATTTTGACCCAGCCAAGACCACGAACAACCTGTGAAAGATTGACTTACTAGTTATGGTTATATCAGATGGATAGAAATATATCTACAGTGAGGGGAGTGTAACTACGGGACTTTAGTGGAATGACCCATGATCTGTAGGTCCATTAGGTCCCCCTGCTAGCTCATATGGATTAAACTTAGAATAGTATGTTGGATTAATTCGAATTAGGAAAAGGGATTAAAACTGACAAGTATATGTGATATCGCTATCGGTTTTTTTTATGGCGCTCTATATTCAAATGTGATTTGAATTTTGAAAATAAGAATGCAGATTCATGTTCAAGAGGTCAAAATTAGTCAAGAGGGTCAAAACTGTAAAAAGTCATAGGGTTGACTTTTTCACTAGGGAAAGTCAAAGTTTAACTTTGACCAAATTGAAAAAAGATTATTTTGCCCTTGACTAAGAGTTAGTGGAATTATCCAACATTTTTGTTGGATAATGCCACTAATTTAAGTGGACTATTGATGCAGTATTTTATGAAGTGAAATATGGATGATATGCGTTGATGGAATTGTGTTGTGCACTCAAGTTTCCCCAGCGGAATTCAAGTGTAAATTCCTTTGAGTTTTCTGGTAAGTCTAGGGTCGAACATAGAGACTTGTGAAAATAGATTGCGTTGGTAATTTTTCTGAAAACTTTGCGGTAATCGAGAAAATAAATAAAGTGTTTGGTTTGTTGATTGCGTTGATTAAAAATAAATAACAAATGCGGCGGAGTTTGAAAAGAGTTGGTAAACGAAAAATGCGATGAATATGCGGTAAACGGGTTGAGAAAGGTTTCCGCTAATACTCCCTATAATGCGTTCATGCTTGCAATCATGCAATATGCATACAACAGTAAACCACCTCTCGGTGCAAATATCACGGCTTCTAAGGCTAGAACGCATTCGATATATATGCGATAAGTCTACAGGGTTTACACATAAACCTCTATTCCTATTTATGCAATGACAAAATGACATCCACACAAATATGCGACCACATAATATCATTCCTATTCCTAGGATACATGTGATGCAAGTTGACAAACAAAGCTTATCTTTAAGTCCCTATCTCTTGTTTATGCAAGCCTAATCTTGCTCTTTCGAGCCCAAATTCTAACCTAGCTCACTCGAGACATTGGGATCTTTCTTTAGACTCTCTCTCGAGTAACTCAAAAGGGTATTTTGCATAGCATAAAACAAGACAATTGCAAGCAATGAACTTCCTAGGTCATGTTAGCTTAGTCCTTCTCAACCCATTCAACTAGTTTAGCTACTCATGCATATTAAGTGTGTGAGTAGATGTAGAAATAGAACATCCATTGAATAAATATGAAGATGAAGTACAAATAACAATGCAAGTATTATAAAGAGCCAAGTAGCAATTTCTTGCCACCAGGCGTTTACACTGTTTCTACTCGTGCTCTAAAGATATTCTCACTCTCGCGAGAGTCGGCCCGCTCTCTGCTCTTATGCCCCAAGGTTCTCTCTCGAGTTTCCCTGAGCGATTTCTGGTGCCACCACTCTTCTCTTGCTCAACCTTAAAATGGGAAGGAAAATTATGAAAAGAAGCAACGGGTTGTAAAAAGGGTGAACGGTGAACCCCTTTTCTGAGGAATGCACTTGGTATTTATAGAGCATCAATGGTGAAAGGTGGCTTCTCTCTCCTGGTTGTACAGATGGGACAACTTTAATTCCTAATTGACGTACCAAATGATTGTTACCGATAAAGCTGTATGTACTTTGTGACTGTTATCGACTGTCAACTTAATTTCGATTCAACTGTCATCAGCTTTCTGTCCCATTGCTCTTAATTGGCCTTTCACCGAGATGCGCCCACCTTATTGCGCTAACAAAGTTGCGGCGATTCTTCTCGGGCGAAGTTTTGCGAGCACGATCAACGCATAGCCTTGCGGTGAAGTTGCGCTCGACCAATGAATTCCCATGATCGCAATCTTTGCATTGCGTTAACGCATATTTTGCACAAAAATATAAAAATCAATAGTTCTAATGCGCTGAACACATGCAACCACAATATTATAGAATTTATGCTTAATGGACGCAATTTAACATATTTCATCAACGCAATCTAATATTGTTTAAGAACTTAGTACAATGATAACGTGCATTTCTGCCCGTTATCACACCCTCAAATTTAAACAATGCTTGTCCTCAAGCATAAGCTAAAGATTCCTTTAGCAAGTCCACCACCAAGTTCTTTTCCTAGATTTGTCAAGGATACTTCATTCAAATTCTATATACCAGAATTTTCTTAAGTCATATTCAAGTTTCTTCTTAAAATATTTCTTAGATATAAGGACTGCAAACTTAACTTGGAAAAGAACTTTACTAAATTCCGGAACATCGCATGATTTATTTCAAAAAGAAAATTTTCTACTGGGGTGTCAAATGATTTTATCCTTGCACAAAAAATTTCTTCGTTGCTTATTATTATTATTTTTTTTATTTTTTTTATTTTTTTCTTTGACCTTGCGCTGATCCAAGTGCCTTTCCTTCGTTTTGGCTTGCCCCCACATGTGTCATGCTAATATCCAACTACGAGCAATGCACTCTTTCTTAGACTCAACTCATATCGATTTGGTAGTGGAGATACGATCATTGATTTATGCGTTGATCCTGGTGACTTACTTTCATTTTGGCTTGCCCCCATGTGTGTCATGCAGATATCCAACTACGGGTAAGTGACTTTCACAACTTAACTCTTGTCAACATGGGTTTCCTATTGCATTGATAGTGGAGTTGTTATTTCTCATTTTTTTTTGTAGAAATAACAAGGCCGGAAACAAATATCCCACCCCCAAATTTAAAATGCGGCAATGTCCTCATTGCCAAAAGATTAAAATAAGTCATTCAATGGTCATGGAATACATTGTAAAGAGAGTTTGAAAGAAAGCTAGCAAACTCCTAACTTCTAGAAATATTTCATGAGGTGACTATCTTAAGATTAAGTTGACTCTAATATATACGAAAGAAATAGAAGCATATTTTTCATCATTGAAATCATACATGGGAAAGAACAAAATGCGGTAACTCACTAAATCTATCTATGTCAAATGATTGCGGTGATTAAAGAGGATGTGGTGATAAAACTTGTAAAACTAACATGCGATGTGATAGAGCAAAATTTGAAATAAAGATAAGGAAGAGTACACCCCTAAATTTTGCGTTGTTGCCCGCATTGCGGTGATGGAGTAAGATAAATACTTTGTTGCGTAACATCTCTGCAATCCAACGCCTCGATCGTTCCAAAAAAAACAAAGAGACGGTCAAATTATTTTAAACAAAATAAAACTTGTTATCACATTTGTTTTTTTGTTTTTTTTTGTAATAAAGATAGTTATAGTAAAATGAGGATAGATCAGAATTGAAAAGATAGTAAAAATTTCGAGTAATGGAGAAGAGCTGAAGAATATATGTTTCCCAAAACTTGCATCCCTGATATGTTGCGATCATTTGATAATGCAGGGATCACTTATTTTCGGCTGGTTTGTTCACATCCATGGTGGTTTTTCTCCCTTTTCTTTGTCCTCTAGGGTCTTTACTGCCTTAATCTGGATTTTTTCCCCATGAATGCTCATTACAAATTCCCCATTGCGCACATCAATTTAAGCACGACCGGTTGAAAGGAATGGTCATCCCAATATGATTGGCGCATCTTCGTCCGCTTTATAATACAAAATGAGGAAGTTTGCCGGCAGGATGAATTTATCGATTGAGATTGTGGCATTTTTTAACTCCCCTTCAGGTTGTATTCGAAATCTGTTCGCAAGCAAGAGAGTTTCCTTTATGAGCGTAAGTGTGTCGGCATTCAATTGTTTGAAGATTGACAATGACATTATGTTTATACATGCCACAAGGTCGCATAGTGCCTAGCCACTGAAGGTCCCTTCGATAGAGCATGGGATCATGAAGATTCCTGGGTCGCCCATTTTAGGTGAGATCATAGCATTTTGCACTGCAGCCACTATTGCGATATTTTCTTCCTCAATTTGTTCCTTTTTCAATCTTTGCGGAGTTACTGATGGTTGGACTTCTTCTATCTCAAGATCCAGAGGCTTAAGGGTGGACGCAACTTAAGGGTCTATTTTATCGGGATTCTCCAAACTATAGGTCAGCGGGTCTTCGGTTATCACCGTATTCGAGTTGGTCACAATGCACTTCTCCTCTACTTCCGTAGTCATGTTGTCGCTTAGCAAGGAGACTGCTAAGCATTGTTCCTTCCCGTTACTCTCAGCATTGCAAGTGAGCTCAGTTGAGCTCGGTAACGCTTCTTGCAGTCTATGTTTCACTCGCTTGCAATCTGGCCAATCTGTAATTCAAGATTGTAGATGGACGTGGCCTGACTTTGAAGCACCGTCTCATTTTTCTCTATATATTGCTTCAATAGACTCTCCAAAGAAGAGGATTGTGGTGGTTGTTGTGAGTGTTGGTTGGAAAATGCTGATGTGTATGATTGATGATGTTCTATGTGATACTACTGCTAGCTATGCATTAATTATGGATGTTCACATAGTATGCCATGCGTTGTCACAAGTTGCCTTACGTTGGAACCAAGTGTAATTCTACCGCAAGTTTCTCGGTGTGATCCGAGGTCGAACACAGGGACTGTTTTAGGTTATTCTGGTATGTTAGTGATATATGCGACCAATTTTTCAATCTTTAAAAGTGTAGTTTGTACAAGTAAATAAATTGTGGTAAAAGAAAGTAAGCAGTAAAAATGTGATAGTAAAATGAAATACAATAAACCTAAGCTAGATGATACAAGATACATGCTCATGATACAATATGTTGGGGTCAAGGCTGGCTATGAAGGTTATGCAAAGAACATGGGATGCGGCGACAAGTCTTATGAACAGAATAGAAAGAGAAAGATAAATAATATAAACAATGCAAGTCCTCAATTGCGCTGAAGCTATAAATAAGGTTCCGCGCTTCCGTTGGCGTACACGTTTCAGTGATTGGGCTTGCTCCCAGATGTGTGTGGTGAGACATAGACTAGCCTAATGAAATCAAGGTTCCTTCCATGTCTGGAAGTACTACTCAGTTTAGTTAACGCATTCTTCTAATCTTCTCTCTATAGATCACAATGGCATCTTCACTTATCCTCTCGCAGCGGAGGACGCCCTGTAGTATGCCTTAGCTAAAAGCATTTTATACCTTTAACACAGATTAAGTACTTGTTTGATTCATATTAACTATCAGGGGATTAAAAAGACATCATGGAGAAAGTGATTAATGGAGGAATGGAAATAGACAGAGAATGGTATATGAAAGCTATCGAAACATTTAATATGTCTATTAAGCGTTTGATACACGGTGTGTGAATGAAGAGATAAAGAGAGAGTGAAATACAACGATGAAAGAAAGAGAATAGATACAAACAAGCGCCAATGTCTTGGCACCGATTCGATGGAGATTTGCTTACCGGATCGGATGGATCTGATGATAGGACGAGCTTCCCTCTCAGGCTTGCTCAACCGGTAGTAAGGGTCTTTACACAGATCTGAGACTCACCTCTCGGCCTTGTCTCGTCTTCTTCCTGGATTTCTTCAATTAAGCATTCAACTCAGCCTTTTCTCTCAACACTTTAGCAGCAATTCGCCCCGTATCAAGTAGCATAAGTTTTCTCTGAAATCTATGGGGTATTTATAGGTGCAGGTCTTTGACTCTAGCCTTGTGGTCCCTACTGATGTTATGTTAATTCCGGAGATGGAGGGATATTATTCCTTCTGTTATGCAATCAGATCGTCAATTCTGCACAACTGTTAGTTGTACACGTGTCTCAATCCTCCGCTTTTGCGTTGCTCAGCTGCATCTTTGGATCGTGAGTTCACATACCGTGTTATTTTTGTTACCGCATGCAGTTGAAAGTCAGCTCTGGATCGACTATCGTATTGCGCCGTCATTGCGGTAATCGTCTCTTCATTGTTGATTGACGGGCGTAATGTTACAGAGATGCATTGATCAGCTTCTCATGAGCCTTGAGCACAAGCGGTGACTTGGTTTCCTGCAAAACAGAGTAAAATTTGGCTTGTCTTCCATCTTTATGGTGTTAATGGGTGTAATTGTGATCATTTATAATTATTGTAATTCTAAGCTAATTTTCATACAATCAGCGCATATTCACTAACTTTTGGCCACAATATCAAGATAAGGTGACATAAATAACTTGTATTTCTACAAGTTATCACACCCCCAAATTTAGATATATGCTTGTCCTCAAGCATATCTTCTACTAAGGCAATAATGCTCAATTCCTATCCTATATTTTTGCGACGATTGGTTGCTCTGAATGTTACATTTAGGCACATTACTTGACATCGCAATTTCCTTCTATCCTTGCTAATTCTTAGCAAGCCCTACTTTATTCTTCTATATGACGAAATTCTACTCAAAAATGTTTTTCTAGTTTTCAAAATAGAATGTTTATCTCTTCTTTGTCAAAACAACTTGATGTATCTATATGCGGTGAGCAAAACTTTGCATAATTTATTTATTCAGAGCCTGTTCATCACGGTTACACTCTTCGTTTTGGCGTATCCCCACGGGCGTCATGCGGACATTTCTACTACGGTTGTGTGCCAATTTCAACTTTAACTAATGACATTCAGAGGAGTTGTCTCTTGCATTCTATTATTTTTTCTTTCCATACTGCATTGTTCTTGGAAACCCACCTTCGTTTTGGCTTGCTCCTATGGGTGTCAAACAAACATCCAACTACGAGCAGGCTCCTTTCGCAACTAAACTCTTATCAGGATGGGAAAGTTTTGAGGTTTTCCCTTGCGCTGACATTGGAGTTTTGCAAATTTTTTTTATATGAAAATGGACGCATTTTCTTTTCTTAAATACTACATATTCTTGATCCCATCTGCTCAGACCTTCCCCACCCCCAAATTTAAATATGAGCAAAGTCGTCATTCTGTTGTTTGGATAGATTAGAAAACATTTAGAAGAAAATTTCAAAAAGAAGGTTTGAGCAGAACTTTGAAAGATAAAAGGTAATGTACTGCTAGACAAAGAATTAACTAAGTGTTAGTTAGAATTTACTAAGTATGGGAAATGATTCTAAGTATAAACATATAATACATCATAGCAACGTAAAAATAAAAGGTTAAGAACATCACAAAAATTAACAAAGGAAGATAAAAAAAAAAAAAAAAACGAGGCACAAGAAAAAAGTAGGGTGAATCATGTACTCGAATTGTATTGAATATTAACAAAGTGTACAAATAAGTATAATTGAATGAAATACAAAATTTTCTCTTGCCTGTACAAGTTAAAGAATTTGATTAACCTACAAAGAATAAATGAATTGAATACAAAATAAAGAATGGCCGCATAAAAGAAATAACATTGGAAGAAAGTGTAAATATTAAGGTTGAGGAGCAAGGGGATCTGGCGAAGGATGTTAAGGTGGTGAAGACAAAGCATCATCAAATAATAAGTATTGCCTTAGATGTGGAGGCACCATCAGTCCATGAAAATATGTAGTGAGAAAATTAAAATACTCTTGATTACGCTCCGCTATCTGTGTTTAGTGCAGAAAGATCCTATGCATACTGCACTGCATATTGATGAGCGCCTCCCTTAAAGTTGCAGCACTGCATCGAATCTCATCAATGCACTCCATTACTACCTCAAAGCGTTGATTGAAGAAGTGTTGTTGTTGAGAGACAAGCTTCTGTTGTTGAAAGAAGAAGGTTCTCATTTCAGCAACTCAGCAGCCATGGAGGTGAAGGATGTTTGTTCCTACGATGTCTCGCCAGCATCGTTTTAGGGTTGGGCAGAGGTTCCTTCACCCAAATCGTGTGGGTCATCAACATGCGGCGGTGGAATGGTGGGTTGCGGTGATGAAGGTGATGGTGAGGTGGGGGCCACTGGATAAATAATAAGAGATTTGGGGACAAGAAGGAGGTTTGTAAAATGTTCGTGCAAGGGGGAAGAGGGTTGCATTGGCGGGCTCGGAGGGCTTGACGGCTGGATAACTAAGGGAAAAGGGTCCATAGGTTCTAGATCTTACGTTGGTGACTCTTGGACCTTCTCTTTTCCCTTATCTTCTCTTCGCTGTCTTTTGGGCCTTGGTTCTTGAGGCGCATTCAAATCGATCGCAGGCCTCTTTGCTGACAGCTCGGGGTAGTGTGGAGAATCTTTGAGGATCATCCTCAAGATTTTTATGTTGATGAGGCCGTGGACTTCTGGCATGGGCTCCTCATCAATGCCTACACCCATAGACATGTATAAACTTGAAATGATCCACGGGAAGAAAAACTGCCCCCGAACATGCCCCACTAATTCTCTGATCTGCCTTGCGATCAATTGCCCTACGTCGATAAGAATGTCACGGGCTATGCAGTATGCAGCCATGACCCGATCCCTTGATACAGTTCTGTCATACCTTTATGGGATCAGCCGCTTCTTAACCAAGTAAACCCAGAGCCTTCCCTCCGGTAGCAAGGACTTGGACTCCAAGGTACGGATGCCTTTGAACGTGACCGACCACTTCGTGCCCGGTTGCGTTAATACCCTCAACGCATCATCCATCTGTTCTTTTGTGGGATCATCAATAATATTACTCCCTGGTGCATTAGGGTTGTCCTTCATCTGATAAATTTCGTTGATGTCCCTTGTGCTAAAGGATACTATTTCTCCTTTAAAGGTCACCGCATCCCTGTTTCCATGAAGATGCCTGCGGTAAAAGCTTCGCACTACTTGAGGCACGATGATGGATAGGCACTGGCAGAATGTGTCCCACCCATGTTCCACAATTATGCTCGTGATGAGGTCAGGTAGTGGATTTGGCGTAGGAAAAAAGCTCATCTCGATCAACATATCATCGTTTTCCTTTTTCTTTGATGAGCGCTTCTTGGCCGCCGTGGGTTCGCTGCTTTCTGCTATAGTCTTTCCTTTTGCCAGTGCAAGGCGGGATGCTTGTCTTTCCTTCCTTTCCCGCTCCTTGCACTGCCCTTCTTTCTCGCGCTTTTTGACTTCTTTGCCCTTCCTCTTCTATAAGCGCCACTTATTGGCTTCGTGCTTCTTCCTCCTCTACTCCAACAACAATTTGTCCTCTTCTTCCTTCATCCTCCTCTCTTATTCTTCTTCTTCTCTTTCTTCTCTCGCAAATTCTTCTTCAAATTGCTCAAAGGCCAGCAACAGACTTTGTTCCTCCTCACACTTTTAGATCCCTTCAAGTTTGGCAGGCTCATTGTTGCTTCGCATTTCTTCAAACTCCAATCTTCTTCTTCTAATCCCTCTGCGATGATGAGCTTACCCCTCTCCATCTTTTCTTGCTTCTTTTCCTCTTCCTTTCTTTTTCTCTCCTTCTCTTCCAATGCGAAAATTAATCTTTGAGGGTCAATTGTGGACCCTTGCGGCGCGTTCTCCCTACGATGCCGCATTAGGAGGGTTCCCTCTACTTCTTCTCCTTCATCGGTCGCAACTATTTGTGTCTATATGGGTTGCACCGATTCCATCAACTGTGCTGTTTCCCTCCATACTCCCTTACGGAGGTTGATTCTCCATCCTTCTTAGGGCTCGCAACCCTCTATTTCGCTTCCTCTTCTTTTCTCAAGCGCTTCTCTTCACGCCAGCACATTTTCCTTTCTTCCTTTTCTTTCTTCTTTCTCTCCTTCTTGGCCTCTTCATCTTCATCATCATACCTTTTCTATTTGTTCTTCTTTTCTTTGCGAAGATGGGAAGATTCAGCCTCCCCAGCCTTCCTTCCCTTGGTCTTCTTCTTCTTCTTCTTCTTTTTCTCAGCCACTACTTGTTGCGCTTCCCCCGCAACTTCCTCCAACGCAACATTAGGGGTCTCCAATGCAGCCTCGCCTTCCTTGACCTCATCTATCACAATCTCTTCTTCTTCTCTTTCCTTTCTCACAATCTCTTCTTCTTCTCTTCTT
This sequence comes from Benincasa hispida, assembly GCF_009727055.1. NCBI lineage: Eukaryota > Viridiplantae > Streptophyta > Magnoliopsida > Cucurbitales > Cucurbitaceae > Benincasa > Benincasa hispida. The sequence goes on along the minus strand of NW_024064858.1, from coordinate 684,929 downwards.
GGAGGTCCGTCATAGGCTTCTGCGTTGGCAGTCACCTCAGAAATCTCAAGGGCCAGAACACCTTTTCCCGTCTCTTTTTCTTCAACCATCACTTCCTCCTCCACCACTACTCCATCCTTTACCCCCACCGTCTCCTCCTCTGTAGGCAGAAGTTGATTTACAACCCTTGCCTCAGGCAGTCCACCTTCTTGCTCCAAGGTACTCAGGATGTTGCCAAACACCTCCGTATCATCGCGTCTCTTCCTTTCACTTTCAGTTGAGACGACAGGTGTTGGTGTAGGCATGCTCTCGGTGCTTCCTCTTTTGAACAAATTAGGCCTAATGGCCAGAGGGTTTCTCCAGGCTCTCCCGGCGAGTATGGGGACAGTGTGGGCTTGGGCGGCAAGTCTGTGACTGGCAGCCAAGAATGCTGCCTCTCGCATGCCTACTTGGTCAGGTGTGGAAGGTGAAGCGGATTGAGTGGGAGTTTGGTCACCCATGGATACGAACATGAGAAAGGTTTGGTAAAATGCTTAAGCTGTTGGGGAAGAAAGAAAGGTCTGGGTGCAAAGCACTAGGGTTTTAGAATGCCAAAATGAGGTAAAGATTTACCAACGAGGGAGGAGTCTTATTTATAGGTTGGGTCGTGGTGGGCCCAACGCGATTTTTGCGGCGACAAGCCTCGAGCAGCTCAACAGGCGTGTCGTTCCACTTCCCTCATTTATGGAATTTCAGATAAAGCTATCCTTTCGTCTGCCATGTCATAATTGCTTGGGGATACGAAACAATTGGACTGCTCCCAAATTACAAAAAGAATTTTCTTCAATATTTTATTTGAATGGACGAAAGATAAAGATTAATGCACTGTGCTCACTAACACAACTACATTTTCGCAGAGGACGGGCAACAATGCATATATCCCCGCAACACATCCCTTAACCAACGCATTTCTGGAGGATGCCTCAACATAATGCATTCAGCTAAGGACGGGCAAAGGACATATACGAGCGCAACACACTCCTCAACTCAATATAGTTGAGTTAGGTGAATGCAAAGCATTCCTTATTGGTTTGAGATGCATCTATTGTCGCCTTGCATACCTGTTGTTAATTGTTTTATTATTTTTCTATTATATATTTTTTTCATCAACGCAAGTGCTATGACTTGTGGCAATAAATTCTCTCTTTATTACTCAATCATTCACCATTTAAAGTTCAACACATTAATACAGAAAAAGTCAAGGAATTAAAGACGAGACAGAATTAAATGCAAAAAAATAAATGAGGAAATAAATTCATAAAGTCAAAATTAAATGAAGAATTGAAGACAAAATTCAAAATTCAAAGAGACAGCAATTTAATAAAGCATTAAACATAGTATTGAGATATGGACCGAAAATTGCATTGTCATGAGTGATCGCAATCCACATCTCCGCAGGCGATCAGACTTGCATGCTCAATGTCTTAAGGACATTGCTCCTTTCATGTAGATCCCGGGGCTTCTGAATTGCTGGGCAATGTTCCGGGCATTCGACTTCTTAGCTCAAAGGCTAGCTGGCCCACTTGGATCTCTAGATTCCTTATTGAAGACACTTGCACTTTGCATCACTGCATCATTTTTATCCATATATTGTTTCAGCAGCGTCTCTAATGAGCTTCCCAAGGTGTTAAATGATGATGGTTGCTGGTTGTGTAGTCTTGATTGCCCTTGATTGTGGTGAAAAAGTGGATTCCCTCTACTACCCCCTTGATGGTTAACTGGCCCTCCTGGGTTGGGATGGCCTCCCCAACTAAAGTTAGGATGGCTTCTCCAGCCCGGATTATAGGTGTTGCTGAAGGGATTGTTCTAGATAGCACACACTTGCTGAAGGTTCAATGGGAACATGTCAGCTTCGTGAGCACCTCCACAATTGACGCAATTGATTACGGCCACTTGAGCCGGTGCAGCAGGTTGAGCTGATTGTTGAGCAATGGCTCCTTGGTTAATTGCCATTCACTGGAGGATCGAGGTCACCACGGCCATCTGAGCGGCCAACGTGGTCATTGTCTCAGCAGGGACAATGGTTGTTTCATTTTTCCTTCTCTCGACGCCTCGGCCTCCATATCCATCGTCGATCTAGTCATCCATATTCTGCGAGATGCGATCAAGGATGACTTTAGCCTCTGTGTATGTTTTATCCATAAAACCTCCTGCCGCATAGGCATTAGCAACAACCTGCATTGCTCTGTTCAGGCCATTATTAAACATTTCCATCAAGACGCAAACGGGGATCCCGATATGCGGGAAGTTTTTCACCAGTCTCCTAAATCGCTCCCAAGGGGTGCTTAGGGTCTCATTCTCCATCTGTTCGAAGTTCAACACATCCTTTCGTCGCCTTGCGTTGACGGTAGGTCGGAAGAACTTCTTCATGAACTGTTCCACCAGTTGCTCCCATGAAGTGATCTCATATGGCTCCAGTGAGTAAGCCCACCTCTTAGCCTCGTCCCTCAAGGTGTAAGGGAACAGATTTAGTCTTATATTCTCTCAGGTCATGCTAGGTATGGAAAAATTGCCCGCACATCTCAACAAAGCTTATCAGATGGACGTGTGGGTCTTCACCTTGCAGACCCCCGAACTGCCCGCCATTTTGAATCATCTGCAGCATTACCGGCTTAATCTCGAAACGCATGTTCTCCTCCACAGTTGGCCTTAAGATTCCAGTCGAAAAGTCATACAAATTGGGTGCAGCATAATAACGCATTGGGATGTTGCGATCAGTCGAAGGAAGACAGGATCTTGAGCCGGTCGAACAGCCCCTTGGTTTACAACCGGTACCACATTATCATTGTTGTCCACCATGCTGGCTGCCTTCTTTCACCTAATTCGGTTCTGACGTGCTCTTGCGCGGAAAGTACGCTCGATCTCAGGGTCAGCTTTGAATTCTTGTTCAGCACCAGGACTCATAAAACGTCAGGCTGCTCTCCACGATGAACAGCCGGTACAATGAGATCTATTCTGCAAAATACCAAAAACACACTCAAACAATAAACCGTTAACCAGTCCCCGGCAACGATGCCATAAACTTCTTGGTTGGAAAATGCTGATGTGTATGATTGATGATGTTCTATGCGATCCTACTGCTAGCTATGCGTTAATTATGGATGTTCACGTAGTATGCCATGCATTGTCATAAGTTTCCTTACAATGGAAACAAGTGTAATTCCACCGCAAGTATCTCGGTGTGATCCAAGGTCGAACACAGGGGCTGTTTTAGGTTACTGTGGTATGTTCGTGATATATACGACCAATTTTTCAATCTTTAAAAGTGTGGTTTGTACAAGTAAATAAATTGCGGTAAAAGAAAGTAAGCAATAAAAATGGGATAGTAAAATGAAATACAATAAACATAAGCTAGATGATACAACATACAGGCTCATGATACAAGATGTTGGGGTCAAGGCTGGCTATGAAGGTTATGCAAAGAACATGGGATGCGGCGACAAGTCTTATGAACAGAATAGAAAGAGAAAGATAAATAATATAAATAATGCAAGTCCTCAATTGCGCTGAAGCTATAAATAAGGTTCCGCGCTTCCGTTGGCGTACACGTTTCAGTGATTGGGCCTGCTCCCAGATGTGTGTGGTGAGACACAGACTAGCTTAATGAAGACAAGGTTCCTTCCATGTCTGGAAGTACTACTCACTTTAGTTAACGCATTCTTCTAATCTTCTCTCCATAGATCACAATGGCATCTTCACTTATCCTCTCGCAGTAGAGGACGCCTTGTAGGATGCCTTAGCTAAAGGCATTTTATACCTTTAACACAGATTAAGTACTTGTTTGATTCATATTAACTATCAGGGGATTAAAAAGACATCATGGAGAAAGTGATTAATGGAGGAACAAAAATAGACAGAGAGTGGTATATGAAAGCTATCGAAATATTTAATATGTCTATTAAGCGTTTGATACACGGTGTGTGAATGAAGAGATAAAAAGAGAGTGAAATACAATGATGAAAGAAATAGAACAGATACAAACAAGCGCCAATGTCTTGGCACCGATTCGATGGAGATCTGCTTGTCGAATTGGATGGATCTGATGATAGGACAAGCTTCCCTCTCAGGCTTGCTCAACCGGTAGTAGGGGTCTTTACACAGAGCTTCAAATCGGGTATTTAGCAGAATAGATCTGAGACTCACCTCTTGGCCTTGTCTCGTCTTCTTCTCGGATTTCTTCAATTAAGCATTCAACTCAGACTTTTCTTTCAACACTTTAGCAGCAATTCGCTCCGTATCAAGTAGCATTTTTCTCTGAAATCTATGGGGTATTCATAGGTGCAGGCCTTTGAGTCCGACCTTGTGGTCCCCACTGATTTTTATGGTAATTTCGAAGATGGAGGGATATTATTCCTTCTGTTATGCAATCAGATCGTCAATTTTGCACAATCGTTAGTTGTACACGTGTCTCAATCCTCCACTTTTGCGTTTCTCAGCTGCATCTTTCGATCGTGAGTTCACATAGTATGTTATTTTTATTACCGCATGCGGTTGAAAGTCAACTCTGGATTGACTGTTGCATTGTGTCGTCAGTTGGCGGTAATCGTCTTTTCATTGTTGATGATGGGCGCAATGACAGAGATGCGATTGATCAACTTCTCGTGAGCCTTGAGCACAAGTTGTGACTTGGTTTCCTACAAAACAGAGTAAATTCGGCTTGTCTTTCATCTTTATGGTGTTTAGTGGGGTGTAATTGCGATCATTTATAATTATTGTAATTCTCAGCTAATTATCATACAATCGGCACATATTCACTAACTTTTGGCCTCAATATCTAGATAAAGTGACATAAATAACTTGTATTTCTACAAGTTATAAGTGAGCTACTTGCTTGATTGCTCGGTTTGACCGTTGTTTGTGTTTGAAAGAATCCTGGTGGCCCTTCTTTTTTGCACCACAGGTTAAACATTTTGTTGTTGATTCTTCCAAGCAAAATTTGGGTGGTATCACCACCCGGGGTTAATTTAATGGAACAGGGATTATCTCTCATGAAGCATACGACTGCCGGTGCTTTCGTTGGGCATTCTTCCATTGGATGAGCATCTCCGCAATTGACACAACTTGCGTTCGTTTGAGTAATTACGCTGACCTGCCCTTTCTTCGCTTCCGTATTATTAATTACGATGCCTTGTATTAAACTCATCATCGCAGTCATTTGATTTTGCAGGGATGCGATGGCCCCATTTTTTGCGTCATTTTCTTTGATTCTTACTCTTTGATCGCTTTCCCTCTAATCCTCGTGATTTTTGGAAATGCGATCAAGGCCACCAGCGGCTGCCGCATTGGTAGCGGTCTGTGAAGAGGGGTTCAATCCTTTGTAGAAAATCTCCATTTGTAGACAGTCTGGTAAGCCATTGTGTGGCCAGTCTCTTACCAACTGCTTGAACCTCGCCCAAGCATCGCTGAGCGATTTGTCATCTTCTTGTTCAAAATTTGTTATTAATTTTCTTCTCCAAGCGTTCTCAGTTGGTGGGAAATACTTCTTCATAAACTTTTCCACCACCTGCTCCCACGAAGTTATCTCTCTCGATTCGAGAGAATATGCCCAATTCCTCACCTGATCACACAAAGAAATGGGAAACAGAGTTAGTCGAACTTTCTCGGTTGAGATATTTGGGAACATAAAAGTGTTGTAGAATTCTATGAAGCTCCAGAGGTGGGTGTGCGGGTCTTTGCCACGCCTTCCTCCAAACTTCCTAGTAGCCTGGATCATCTACAGCATTACCGGCTTCATTTCAAACCTCGATCCATCTAATGCCGGCCTCATGATTCCTGGAGAGAAATCATAGAGGTTAGGTGACGCATAGTCCTGGATGGGTCTATTACGGTCATTCGCCAGAAGGATGGGGTTGGCCATTATATTATTCGCGTTAGCGGCCCTTGCGTTCGATTGCTCCGCCATTCGTGGTGTTTCTTCTTACTGTTGTTGGCGGTCTCTTAATCTTCTTTTAAAAGTACTTTCAATCTTCGGGTCGTAATTCGCCAAAGATTGAGAGTTCTGCAAAGAAATCGAAAAAAAAAATTACCGTTAACAAACTATTTTGCCGAAGTCCCCGGCAACAGCGCCAAAAACTTGATGCAGTAACTTTTGAAAATAGATTGCGTTGGTAATTTTGTTGAAAACTTTACGGTAACCAGGAAAATAAATAAAGTGTTTGGTTTGTTGGTTACGTTGATTAAAAATAAATAACAAATGCGACGTAGTTTGAAAAGAGTTGGTAAATGGGAAATGCGATGAATATGCGGTGAATGGGTTGAGAAAGGTTTCCACTAACGCTCCCTAGAATGCGTTCATGCTTGCAATCATGCAACATGCATACAATAGTAAACCACCTCTCGGTGCGAATACCACGACTTCTAAGGTTAGAATGCATGCGATATATATGTGATAAGTCTACAAGGTTTACACATAAACCTCTATTCCTATTTATGTGATGACAAAATGACATCCACAAATATGCGACCACATAATATCATTTCTATTCCTAGGATGCATGCGATGCAAGTTGACAAACAGCTTATCTCTAAGTCCCTATCTCTTGTTTATGCAATCCTAATCTTGCTCTTTCAGGTCCAAATTCTAAACTAGCTCTCTCAAGACATTAGGTTCTTTCTTTAGACTCTCTCTCGAGTAACTCTAAAGGGTATTTTGTATAGCATAAAACAAGACAATCGCAAGCAATGAACTTTTTATGTCATGTTAGCTTAGTTCTTCTCAACCCATTCAACTAGTTTAGTTACTCATGCATATTAAGAGAGTGAGCAGATGTAGAAATAGAACTTCCATTGAATAAATATAAAGATGAAGTACAAATAACAATGCAAGTATAATAAAGAGCCTGGTAGTAATTTCTTACCGCCAGGCGTTTACACTGTTTCTACTCATGCTCTAAAGATATTCTCGCTCTCGCGAGAGTCGGCCCACTTTTTGCTCTTACGCCCCAAGGTTCTCTCTCGAGTTGCCCTAAGTGATCTCCGGCGCCACCACTCTTCTCTTGCTCCGCCTTAAAATGGGAAGGAAAATTATGAACAGAAGCAACTGGTTGTAAAAAGGGTGAACGGTGAACCCCTTTTCTGAGGAATGCATTTGGTATTTATAGAGCATCAGTGGTGAAAGGTGGCTTCTCTCTCTTGGTTGTAAAGATGGGACAACTTTAATTCCTGATTGACACGCCGAATGATTGTTACCGATAAAGCTGTATGTACTTTGTGACCGTTATCGGCTGTCAACTTAATTTCGATTCGACTGTCATCAACTTTCTGTTCCATCGCTCTTAATTGGCCTTTCACCTAGATGTGCCCACCTTGTTGCACTGACCAAGTTGTGGCGATCCTTCTTGGGCGAATGTTTTCGAGCACAATCAACGCAAAGCCTTGCGGTGAAGTTGCGCTCGACCAATGAATTCCTATGATTTCAATCTTTGCATTGCGTTAACGCATATTCTGCACAAAAATAAAAAAATCAATAGTTCTAATGCGTTGAACGCATGCGACCGCAATATTATAGAATTTATGCTTAATGGACGCAATTTAACATATTTCATTAACGTAGTCCAACATTGTTTAAGAACTTTCTACCCGTTATCAACTATGTGTAAACATTATAGAATGACACATAGTCCACTTTAGTTTAGTGCTTTTTGAGGTGTTAATTTTTGGTGAGTTTTCACACGCATTAGATGCATATAATTGTTTTATAAAACTAAAAAAAAAAAAAATTCTTCTTCTCTCTTTTAAGCAAGCTGTTTTTTAATTTTGGTTTCCAAAATTCTCACCAAAATTTCTCCTTTCTTTAACACATTAACCTTGAACCACCCTCTCTTCCCTTTTTCATTCCTTCATTCACCTGGTCCCACAACCCGGTTCTGAGTCCAGAGAATAACGGGTAAACTCTAGTGGTGGTCCGGAAGAGTTCTGGTCGAGATTCAACAAGAAAAAGCATTTTTTGGGAGCTACAAAGGTTGTATTCTATCCCTTTTAGTTTACTATTTTTTATACATTTGCATGCTAATTTCCTTTTAATTAAAATAAATTAGAATGTAATTAGATCCTTATTTCGCTGCGTATGTCTCTTGTTCCATCACACACGTGGGGACAAGCCAAAACGAAAGTAAGTCGTCAAGAACAACGCATAAGCGCAACTCCTCTGTCGGGCACAAGCCAAATCAAGCAAGACAAGAGTTGAGTTGAATATGGAATGCAACCGAAGTTGCACGCATGACACACGTGGGGGTAAGCCAAAACGAAGAGCGTAACCAGGTTCAATGTCACATTCGAATAAGTAATCGCAAAGTCTTGAATTATTTTGAATGAACGTATTCTCAAAAGCTAAGCGCAAAGTTGTGGAGAATGAATAAAAAATTTTTTGAGCAAAGGCTTACTGGATTTAAACTTAGAAAATATCTTTTTGAAGAAACAGCCGAAGTGGAGGAAAGCGTTGCGGCCATGGTCAGCGGTATGAGTAATTATATTCTGAGAGGCTGCTCATCGCAAAGGAAATCCGAAGGGTGAGTTAAGAATTTTTTGAGTATAACGCATGCATGAGGACAAGCATGATTCTAAGTTTGATGGTGTGATGACATGTAGAAATGCACGTAATCTTAGGCCTTTTATTTAGAATTATGAGGGTTGTTAAGTAGAATATGCGACGAATATGTTAGGAATTCATAAGAAAATGAGTTTGTGTCGTTCAACATTAAGAATCTCGGCTAACCAACTATTATGCGTTATTATGCATTCAATTGTCTATCTTTGTAGCTAACCCAGGAAGTAGACGCATACGCAGAAGCCGGGCTATTGCAAAGACGACCGCATGTGGAGAATTTCCCCATCGCAAAGGCGAAAGAATACGTTCAACACATGGGTGTTGCGGTAATCAACCGCATGCGTCCATCACATAGGAGTTGCGATCGTCAAGCGATTGCGGTCATCACGTAGAAGTTGCGATCATTAAGCGAATGCAGTCATCGCAAGATTGTGGCTACATGATGATAACCATAATAGCGGGATGAACGCTTGGTGGAGTGGAAATATTAATGCATATCTTGGGAGAATCAAAAGATGATGTTGACATTTCACCTACCACATTGTTAGCAGCAGAGATTCAGAAAAGGACCAACGCGCTGCGAATATCAGAATCAGAGTAGGTCCATTAATGTTGTCGGTGATCAAGCTCTATAAATAGAAGCCGATGAGCAGAATTTCAAAGCATCAAAGTTTCTACCTTTGGTTGGATTCTTGTGATTTAGACCAATGCGTTAGAAGAAAGCTTGAGAGTTCTTCATCTCCTTCATCCATTCCGAGTGACGACCGGAGCCTTTGCCAGAGTTAGATCTTAAGAGAGTCAGCTTTACCACCATTCCATGGCACCACCGACAACCTTTACACATATCTTCTGGAAGCGAGACATTGCTTCCAGCTAGCCTTTTCCATTGCTCTTCTTTTCTTGTATTTTATTGTATTACATTTTGGCTTAAGGAATTAATACAATTTGTGATCAATGCATTTTTATATTTCCTTCCATTCCATCTCCATCTTCATTACTTAGTATCCTTAACTTTCATTGCATCACTTAGTGAGACTGTTAGGGTATCACATACTTAATCATGTGGTATAGGAATATGAAGAATGTAGCAAACCACCGGGAGGTGTGCGTTGCGTGAGTGTTGTGAGAAAACCTTATTTTCTTAGTGTGAAGCTGTAGCAACGCTTGTTTATAAGAGGACGCAATGCTTGTCTATGAGTAAAGTTAGCAATAACTAACTATCCGGGATGGTAAGTGGTTGGTCGCATTAAGCAATGTAAGCAAGTGTTCGCTAGAGATAGGAATAATCTTACGTCAGCCAGGTTTATGTGATTACCTTGTCTTATGAACGCATCATTCATCATTTAGGCATACTTGGGAGAGTAGTCTAAAAACCAAATCTAAGACTCGGGGGAGTGGATTGGAACGCATAAGCAAGAATGGGGAACTTGGAGATAAGCTCCGTTTGCTATTACACAACGTGTGCACCCTACAGAGAGGATATTGCATGCATCCAAGAAGTACGATACGGTGGTATGCGGTCATCTTGTTTATGTGTGGAAGCACATGAGCAAGAATAGAGACTTAGAAATAAGGCCTCTCGACACGTCGCATATACATCGCATGTATCCTAGAATTAGACAGGTGTGTGTACCGTGATCGCATAGTTTGCGCTGGCTAGGGTTGCCCTTGCAGTCAAGCCTAGGGTTGCGATGAAGACATCCTCACATTTTATCTATTTTCCATGCATTTTACTATGCATCAATAGTTGTCGTGTCTCTACCTCTCATTCATACCTTTATCTGTTAGTTAGGAGTAGGAGTAGTTTGTAGCTTAAAACCCCCCATCATTCTTTTATTTATCCGCTGCAAACACATTACCGCACACATTTAGTTACAAGTCCCTGAGTTTGACCTCAGATCACTCGAGAAACTTGCGTTTGTGTTATACTTGGCGTGAGTGCAAGAAAACTTGTGACAGGAACGCAAGGTCATCGTATATAAGAGTAACGCATATTTTCATTCAAACGTATGACCACCGACGCATGATAATAAATGCATAGCTTAAGACATACATCGCATATTGTGTTCACCATAATTTTAGTCATTAAGTCTTTGACGGCTAATTTTACATCATCAGAGAACAAGATTATATCTCTCCAAATAAATCTGAGTCCTCAGCTTTGAAAAATAGATGTCAGTAAAGGTTTGTCTGGATCATCTTCACAATATAAGTGGATCTATAACTTTTTTGTAATACGAGGCCACATAATATCCTACTACTATCTCTTATTTAAAGGACCTCAAAATAATTATAGACCTTTTCCCCATTTGATCATAAAATGTCATCTCATAGTGCTCTAAGAATCAGTCAATAATGGTGTTGAATTGGCTTGTCTCTAGATGCAATGTTTTTTTTATCCTTCTTCAGATCCTCTGCTAGAGGAGACTTGTACATTGATAGTGGATGTTATAGCCACATGACTCGTGAAAAGGATTATATCTCAGATTTAAAACCTGCCAGCTCAGACTAGGTAACTCTTGGTGATGAGACAATGGGAAGATTATTAGAAAAGGGAAACTTCAATCTTTTATAAAAAAATGTGATGCTTGTAGATGATCTGACTGCCAATCTTTTAAGTACAAGTCAGTTGTGTGATCGGGGACTCAATGTTAACTTCACCAGTGATAAATGTGTTGTCACAGACAATTCCAAAGAATTAGTATTATGGCAGGTATGTGTTTCTATGACAATTGTTATTTGTGAACTCTTAATATATCTACTCACATTTGTAATGTCTCTATTTGTGATGAAACAATGTTGTGGCACAAGCGACTCAGTCATGTCAGTATTTAGTCTATTGCGAATGCTCTCATACAAAATGCAATTATTGTATTACCTCTTCTACGTGGTGAAACTGGAATGATCATTGAAGAATGTCAAGTTGGTAAAAGAATACAAGTATTGCATAAATAGGTCTCTCACATTATATCTGATAGAATTCTCAAGCTCATGCACATGAATCTCATGGGTCCAATGCAAGTTGAAAGTCTTGGAGGCAAGGGATATATGTTAGTGTGTGAGAATGAATTCTCTCGAGACACATGGGTTTTCTTTTTAAGAAGTAAATCAGATGTGTTTGAAGCTTTCAAAACTTTAGTTCTTCAAATTCAAAAAGGGAAAAATGTACATGTTACCCTAATTCATAGTGATGATGGCAAAGAATTCGACAATTCTTGTTTGATGATTGTTGCTCTACTAAAGGTATTCATCATCAATATTCAGTGCCTATTACTTGTCAACATAATGGAGTTGTTGAAAGAAAAAAAAATCAATGTTGAGGCTCTTAATATTGACTTGAAGGGAATTGAATCCCCATGGAAGCGTCTCATCACGTTCTTTTATTAAATGAAGGAATTAGAAATACAAAAATAAAGAGAAGGTTAAGAAATATACCTTTGTCGATCCACATTAGTAGCAAAATGTTTTCCTCAAAACTGGTTGTCTAATTGAATTATTCTAATTCCACGAAATCTTTCTAGCTTTGACTCTTGCAAGGATCTGGTTTGTAGAAACTGTTTTGAAATAATGGAGGGAATGAGAAGAAGAATTTTCTTAGAACATTTCTATGAAAATTGGGAGAATTTCTAGAGGAATGGCTTTAGAGTAATCGTAGAGAATATTCTTATAGAGAGTGTGTTCTATGAGGGCTCCCAATGGTCCTCTTTATAGAACTCTATGGATTACTCCTAGTCCTATTGGGATATCCTTTACAGGGATTTTTAATTTAAATATTTAATAGTATCTAATATTAATAAATGTCTACCTGAATAATATCCCATATTATATGGTTTGAAATATTTAAATCATATTTAAATATTTATCTCCTGCATAATCTTTAACTTGAATCTCATTTAAATTAATAACTAATTATTTGAATCCAATTCAAATTAATTAATTAATTCTCCCTCCAATATTTACTTCAGATCTTATTTAAATTGAATAACTTAATTATATGTATCTCATCCAAATAATTAACTATTTGAATCATATTCAAATAAATTAATTCTCCCATTATCTATGTAGTTAGAATCTTATTCGAATTAAATAAATTATTTGTTTATATGGATCGTATCCAAATATATAATTACCTATTTCAATAGAAATTATATTTAAATAATTTAATTCTCCATATTATAAAGTTATAATTTGAATCTTATTAAAAAAAAAAAAAAGTCTTTATAATAAATCATGTAATTAATTTTAATACAGTTGATACTTTCCCTCATAAATTTGAACATTTCAAATTTTTATTTTAACATAGTTGAGCCGTTGTGAACTAGAAAGGGGAACTTATGGACTTACAATCTATAAGTTCCAATGATTCAAGATTAATTAATTAAACTCTTTAATTAAATTAACTTCCATTCATTAACTACAGAGTAAGCCACCAATGACCTATAGTTGAACTCCTATGCACAGTAGGTCACGTTGTGTCCATGGATATAATCAATATAACCAAGTCAATCCTTCACGAGTTGTTCATAATTACAACTTGGTCAAATGTCTATTTTACCCTTGTAATTACCTCTTCTTCTTAAGTACCACTAATTTCTCTAATGAACAATTTCTTTATGGTTCAACCATAAACTAAGTCCCTCTCAGGCCAATGAGAGAGTGGGACCCTTTGTTCAAAATCCGAAATCAACACTTAGAGGAACTACTCATCTACTTACCCTATAAAAGGAGTAAATTCCATCATGTGAATTTACATTCCCAACTCCTCGTATAGTCAATTCCCCAAAATGGTAGGCTTATTACGTCGACAACTCGGACGACTTTCACCCATGCAAATTAAAGGAGTGACCTTAAAGACAGGAGTGTAAAACCCAATTCTTACTTTCCTTTTTTTTTTAATATGTTTATTGTGAGTTTGATAAGTAGGGGTTAAATATTTAAGTTAGATTGGAACTATGGGAATTGAGTAAAGGATAAGTTTTGAAGAAGAAAAATGTTTAAGTATGGGAAACTTGGCTTTCGGGTACTTATTAAGCTAGCCTTCCAAAAAGAAATTTTGGCTGAGTTTTGGTCGTGAAGAATGGTGGCTGAGCATCAAGTAAGCACAAGGCAGGCATTGAGTAAATGCCATCGAGCATCGAGTATGAGCGATCGAGGAAAGGTCGAGCATGAGTAAGAGCGATCAAAGAAGGGTTGAGCATCAAGTATTAGTGATCGAGGAAGGATCGTGCATCGAGTAAGCCATCGAGCATCGAGTTTTTCCATCGAGTATTCACCAGAATACCATTAAAATTTCCATCGAGTTTTCCCAATGAGTATCGAGTTTTCTCGAAACGCTCAACTTTAAATTTTTCTTTTAGTTATCTAGACAGATGGCTTAATCTCCACTAGTGGGTGATGTGGCTTACAGAGATTTCATGCAAAAGGGTCGGGCGGTAGTATAAAAGAGAAGGGAAATTCAAGAGCTCGTTTTGGATGATTTCTTTGAGTAAATCAGACGATATTGGTACCGTTGGAAAACTCTATGAGTCTAGTTTTCAAAATGAAGCCCACTGATAGGAAGTTCTTTAAGGAAAGAAGGCTGAAGAAGGAAGGTAATGACGAAGGTTCATTTTTTGGTGTTTCCGGCCACTCGAAGAAGAATCTTAGATCTAGGCTGAACCACATGGAATTTCAAGCTGAAAATTTAAGATAATATTGAAAGTAAGTTTGTAGAAGAAACTTTTACAAGATAAGGTTCCGTGTTTGAGTTACATATTTTGGAAGTTAAACCTAGAATTTTTTAGCAAGCAGGAAGTTTGTGGTTTAGCGGCATCGAGAATGATTTAAAGCCCCAGATCAAACCACAAGGAGTTTTACGCTAAAATTTTAAGGTAACATTGTTAACACAATTCTGAGCATATTTGAAACATTACCTTTTTCAAATGAGTTATGGTTTTTGATTTATTGATGTTAGAAACTGAATCTGAAATTTGTTTGACGAACAGACAATTTCTTGCTAAGTGTGAGCTTGGTTTAAAAAGAGTAGTCTCAAAAAGGAAACCAAAGTAATAACTAAGATTCTTATTCTTATGTGTAGGAGCAACGTCCATTGGGGAAGCCTACCAAGCCTAAGAATAAAAAAAGCCTAAAGGCCCATGAGTGACTAAATGTCTTAAAAAATTCTTATATATAAAAGTCATAGGTTCCAATGAATTTAACACTATGGTTTATGGGTTTTCAAGCAACTAAAGTTGATACCTATGTTTTTGAAGATTTCATAGCATTCCTTAAGCATGATGTTCTAAGCTATTTGAACAAGTTTTACTAATTCTAGTGCATCTCAAGGCTCAATGCTAAAATATTGTAGAAGTAAAATGTTTATATTTCATGAAGCATGCGTATTGAATTGTGACAATGCTCTTATGGTGAAAGCTAAGTAAGTACAATGCCTAAAGCCTTATTTACACATATTTTCTATGAATGGTACGATTCTAGTAAGCTGGATGTTGAAGGTATAGTAGGTATCCGAGGAAGTGCCTAAGGTGTTAAGGGTACTTAGTATACTCCACGTGCACTTAGGTAGTTCAGTATGAGAGGCCAAAATATGGGTCTCCTGGCCATAGTCATTATAATGGGATCGAAGTATGGGTCTCATGACCATGAATGGACGTTGGGAGCTTGAGCTATGAACGCTCGTTCTCAACTAAGGTTTGATAATATGTACGATTGTGATGCTATGTTTAATGTATGTTACTACGTAAGTTGCTTGAGATTATTTCCAACATGTTTACATGTTTAATATTATATGTGTATGAAAGGCTTGAGATGAACTATTTTTCTGAGTCACTCATTGGGCAACCAGCTCACCGTTTTCAAATATTTTCCTTTTCCAAGGTAGTTGATAACTTGTAGAAATACAAGTTATTTATACAGTTTTATTTAGATATTGCAGCTAAAAGAAAGAAAAGTTATGTTGATAGTATGGAAATCGGCTAAGAAATGTGAGAATTATAAATTGTCGTCAATACACCCACTAACACCATTGCGATGGTAGAAGGTAATGTTTCAATTTCTGTTTTACAGGAAATCAAGTCACCGCATGCATTCATGGCTCAAAGATAAAATGAACAACTCATCTACGTCGGATTGTGCCCGTCAATCAAGAATGAAAGATGATCAACGCAATGACGGCACATGCGACAATCAATCAAGAGCTTTGCGATCAATGCAATTTCAACCGCATGCGGTAATAAACAACAACACCGCATGTGGGCAAATGATCGAAGATGTAAAGAGCAACGCAATTATGGAGGATTCAGATTCGTGTACAGCTGTCAGTTGTGCATTTCTGACGGGATTAATTGTGTAACAGAAGGAATATTTACTCCACCATTTCAGGAACTACCTTAACAATAAAGTGAGGACCACAATGCAAAGAGTCAAAGCTTCACCTATAAACAGCTTCTGTAATTCTATTGAAGAAATATACTTGATACAGGAAGACTTTATACTTGTATATACTCGATACGGGAGACTTAAATAATGATTTGAGAGAGAGACTGGTTGAGCGATTAATTAGAGTAGATTCGGGAAGAATCAAGAGACAAGGCCGAGAGGTGAGTCTCTCGACAAAGAATACTTTCAATCCCCGTCGTTGAAGCTCTATACGAAGGTCATTTCTACAAGACGAGCAAGCCTGAGAGGGAAGCTCTTCTCTTCATCCATTCCACACGCCGACAAGCAAAACCTCCACCCATATCTATGTCAAGACATAGACACTCTTATGTAGTTGTTTCTATCTCATTTTCATCACTTGTACTCATCTTCTTTACTCTATCATTCACACCATGTATCAGATGCTTAATCTTAGTATTAATTGTTATGATCATTTCCATTATCATCTCTCTGTCTATTTCCGTTCATCCATGATTCACTTTCTCCATGATGTTTTCTTAATTCCCTAGGTAATTAATAATAATTAAGCAAGTAAATTAATCTGTGTTAAGGAAATAATTATGTTTAGCTAAAGCATGCTAGACGACATCTTCACCTATGAGAGTAGAAGTGAAGATATCATTCCGCCTATTGAGAAAGGGTTGGAAGAATGCGTTAACTAAAACGAGAAGTACTTCCAGAGATGGAAGCAACCTTGCGTTCATCACGTTCATCCCTGTTTCACCATAGAGATATGGGAATGCGGCCGATCACCGAGAGGTGTACGTCAATTAAAAGCGGAACCTTAGTTACATCTTTAACACAATTAACAAACTTGCGATGTTTTTACTAATTATTCTTTCTATTTCTGATTCATACATAAAGACTTGCCATCGCATACCACGATCCCTTGTATAACTTCACAGTCAGTCTCACACTCAGTATCATGTACCATGTACCTTGCATCTTGTATCATGTTAGTTTAGGATTTTACTTATCGCAATTTTATTTTATCAATGCAACTTTATTTTACCGCACTTTAATTTCCTGTAGAAAACCAAATATTTTATTATTTGTAAAACCAGTCGCATATATCATGAAAGTAACACATTAACAAAAACAATCCCTGTGTTCGATCTTGGATTACTCTGAGAAACTTATGTTGGAATTATACTTGGTTTCAGCGCAAGGAAACTTGTGACAATGCATTACTCCATAGCATACTACAAGCATATAGTTAACAACGCATATATCTAGAAGTAGAATTGCATAAAATGTGCATGAGCAATAACATAGCATAAGAATAAATTTAGAGTTACAAGTTTATGGCAACGTGAGCTTGTAGCACATTATCATGCATGCACAGTATACGCTCATTTCCAAGTTGTCAGTAGCGGTCAGATTCTTTGTGGTTGAACCCACTACTGCTTGCCATTCAAGACTCGACTAAGAAGGAGAAAGCTTAGGTTAAAGCTTGTAATTAATGTACATGTGGTTGTGAGAGAAGTCTGGGACTAGTCGATTCTATTTTTGGCACCCATGTATCTGCTTTTGTCTGGTTTTGTTGGATGTATGCTCCATTGTCTTTTCTGAGATGTAACTAAGTTGCTTTTGCTGGTTATAGTCATTGATTATTGTGCCACTAAGTCGTACGTGCATGTCAAGGTTTTAAGCAGGTTATTTTGGTAAGTTAGGCAATAAGTGCTAGCATGTAGGTCGGTAACTTATGCCTCACATCCCTTTATGATTTAAGAGGGCAAACTAGGAGGGGGTGTGACAAGATGGTATCAGAGCAGAACCTCTCCCAGTAAGATGTGGTTTGGGGATGAACCAAGCTAAAGTTGGTGGAAATGTAACAACCCAAGTTAAGGAGGGGTATGTGAATGAACTGATATCACATCTGAATGAGAGGGATCCTGAGGACATGAAAGTATGGTTAAGAAAGGCTTAAAAAAATTGAAAGTTACTACCTATACCAACAAGGTGCACCTTCCTTTTCGGTGGCTCAATCATAAGAACTCTAAAGTTAAGCGTGCTTATCTTGGAGCAATCCTATGGTTGCGTGACCTCTTGGGAATTTTCCTAGGACACATGTGAGTGAGAATAAAGCATGCTGAAAGGACCCGTGTTGGTTTGTAGGGACAACTTCCACTTTGAGAAGCATTCAAGGTGAGTCAGTCAGCCAAGTGTAGCACGTTTTGGTGAGTCAGTCGCCAGCACGAATCGGAAGCCTATATGCCACAACTATGGTAAGGGGAACTTTGGGGTATACTATAGCGGAAGTGGTGTTTACTTCCAGTGTGGATAAGTAGGACATTTTAAAAGGGAATATCCCTAGTTAACCCGAGGGGCTCAGGCGGTGCAGCAGGTGACGTCCCAGACTGTTAACCAGTCGAGAGGTGCTAAGAATAGAGGAGAAGGATCAAGTGGTGTGATGCTTAAGGGTGTAGCAGATCGACCTCAGCGGTAGGGGTGTGTGTATATAGTTATGCACCATGAAGCCACAGAAGCTCTAGATATGGTGACTGGTAATGTGAATTTATGTAAACAGTCTGCTTATGTTTTATTTGATCATGGTGCCACACATTCCTTTGTATCTAACATGTTTTCATCACATTTAGATTGGTTGCCTGAAAGTATGTCAGAAGATTTGTATATCTATAGTCCTATGAGGGATGTAGTAGTAGTAAGTGAATGATATAGAAGTTGTGATGTGTTGATTGAAGGCCAGGATTTCTGTGTTGACTTAATTCCCTTAGACTTGCTAGAGTTTGATGCAATTCTAGGAATGATTTTCTGGGTAAGTATCACGCTTCTATTGATTGTTATGAAAAGAAGGTAGCCTTCAGGAAACTAGGGAATCGGGAAGTAGATCTTGTGGGAAATAGGGGGTTAATTTTAGGAAGTCTTATTTTAGTAGTAAAAGCTAGGAAGATGATGGGAAAGGAATGTGAAGCCTATCTGGCTTATGTATTAACTTCCCAAGATGAAAAGTGGAAACCTGAAGACGTTTCAGTAGTTTAGAAGTTTCAGGACGTATTTCTTGGAGAGTTATTGGGGTTTCCACAGCTGAAATAAAGGAGCTGAAAGTGCTGTTACAAGAATTGTTTGATAAGGGTTACATTAGACCCAACGGAGGTGGTGTTATATCCTTCGGGATTCAACAGAGGCTGTATTTCCTTCGAGATTCACCAGAGGTTGTATCTCCTTCGGGATTTACTAGATGTGGTGTTATCCTTCGAGATGAAAGATCTCTTACCGAAGAGTTCCATGAGCACGTTTGGATCGCTCCGATCTCACAATGACCAAAATACAACAATATACATTCAAACGTACAGTTATACAAAAAAAACTTAATTAACGGCATGCTATGAACAAGATATAACAGGGAGAGAGTGTCATACCAGTTGAAGATAATCTTCAATCTTCGGAACCTTCTACGCGATCTATCAACACCCAACAGTAGCGTCAACTACAGCAACACGAATAATTGCACGAACACGAATGCCATGGGGACGACACCACCATAAAAGAGCCCCGGGTATTCTCAAAGTGAGAACCCAAAGCGTGGTCTTTGGTGAATTTGGTAGAAGAAGAAGGAAGCATGGATAATGTAGGCGATAAGCAAGTGGGAGGGAAAAAGGCGCTATCGCATAACACGATACTTATCGTTTAGGAGACACTATACAATCATGTAGGTTTTACTGAACGATCATTTAGGAAATGGTATATGACCGTTTAGCAAAGTCGGCATACACTCGAGGTGGACGATCGTTTAGGTAGAGACACTACAAGATCGTGTAGGTTTTACTGAACAATTGTTTAGGAAATGGTATACGATCGTTTAGCAAACTCGACACACACTTGAGGTGGACAATCGTTTAGGCGGAGAGGTGATCATGCAAGAACTAGCTATATGATCGTGTAGGAAGTAGTGTGCGATCATTTAGGCGGAGAGTGACTATCGTATAAGCTCTCGAAATTCTTAAGCGATCGATTACTATCTGTCTCTTATACACATCTAGATGTGTATAAGAGACAGGGATATAACCAATCATGAATACGATGACCCTTCACAGATGCTCGTAAATACAGTTGGGTCAAATTACTGTTTTGCCCCTATAGCTGTCTCTTATACACATCTAGATGTGTATAAGAGACAGGCCATAAATGGCAGGAGTTCCCAACTCACTCAGGATTGAGATCATGTTACCTATGGTCATCCTAGTGAAGTGAAGTCTCTGTCATGAACGGTGTTATATAACGAGATGTTAACACTTTGTGGTAAGGTCTTATACAACTCCTGTCTCTTATACACATCTAGATGTGTATAAGAGACAGGGATATAACCAATCATGAATACGATGACCCTTCACAGATGCTCGTAAATACAGTTGGGTCAAATTACTGTTTTGCCCCTATAGTTACATCTCACTTCTTAAGTACCACTGATTCCTCTAATGAACAATACATCATAGTTTAACTATGTGTGAACACCTCTCGGGCCAAGAGAAGGTGTGTGGCGTCACGTCGTTCAATTCTCGGAATCAACCCTTAAGGGAGCTATCTATCTACTTACCCCTGCCTCGGGGAAGAAGTGAATTTCATCTTGTGTAGTTGAGTTCCCAGCTCCCAAATCAGAAGAATCCCTAAAATGGTAGGTTTGAATCGGCGACCTGACCACTCGCACCCATACAAATCAAAGGACCGCCCTGAATGGCAGGAGTTCCCAACTCACTCAGGATTGAGATCATGTTACCTATGGTCATCCTAGTGAAGTGAAGTCTCTGTCATGAACGGTGTTATATAACGAGATGTTAACACTTTGTGGTAAGGTCTTATACAACTCTTTGTATAGTTAGCCCCCGTTCGCATATTCCCAACACGAATGATTAGGATCAGACCATCTGTGACAAGTCACAACACTTATGACCATTCCACAAAGTGGGCTGCATCCATAGCGTTACCAGGATAAGGTTTCCCTCCTATATCCAAGACATGATCCACTTATATGTCACCACATACATGCTTGAGTCACATATAGATAACTAGGGATTTTATGTTTATTGGTTTGTGGTAAAGCAAATAAAACAAGCAACTGAGCAAAAATACAAGATGTGAAGTAAACATCATATATTAACAACACAAGCATTTGTACAAACTATTTACAAACTATAGGACACGAAACTTTAGGACATCAACCCCAACACGAGATTCTCCAGATGTTGTGTTTCCTTCGGGATTCACCAGAGGTTGTATTTCCATTAGGATTAACTAGAGGTGGTGGTTTCCTTAGGGATCCACCAGAGGTTGTGTTTACTTCAGGATTCATTAGAGGTGGTACATTTCTTTGGGATTTACCAGAGGTTGTAGGTCCTACGAGACATACTAGAGGTAATGGGCATACTTAACTACAGTAGTATAAAAATCAGTTTTTCATGTATGTATGTGTTCCATGAGGACTAGAGAAGTTTATATATTTCCACCAGAGGTAGGCATCTAGAGGACATAGATGCCTAGCCTGATCCTAGTAGTGGGGTTACTTACTGTGTATTTTATAGTTATCCTTTCTCATGTTGTTGTTTTAAGTAAAGGTAAAGATGTACCAACAATTGACAAGCGCAATCCGTGATCGAGTCACTAGGACCAGTTCTATGCTTCCGCTCATGATATTTAGATTTCTTTTTATATTTTTCAACTTTCAGTTTTGATGTTTGAAACTTACTATTAAGATTTGTTTTCAGACCTATTTATTATCATTTATGATTTATGGGTACCCTATCGTCTATTTTTAATATTTGAATTTAATGAAGGTCTTTTGAATTTACCTCATTTATTTAACATTTATTTCACTACAAAAGGATGTCGTTTTAACTTCCATGCATACATGTGTTTAGTAACGGCCTAACTTGAGTCCTAGGGGGTCAAGTCGTTACAAAGCATTGGTGAGACAAGCAGCCCTTCGTCGAGCGTCAAAGAAGAGCTTTGATGCAATATTCCTCATAAACCCGACACGGAGTACTTGAAGCTAGATAGAGACGAGCCCTACATGTTTCTGAATGAAGGATTCATATGCCCAATAATACACAATTTAGATATTGTGGCCCATCAACAGGTTATCCTCATCCAGCAACAAGACGTCTTAAGAAAGCAACATGAAGTGTTCATCACAAACAAATAGAGTTAAGAGAAGTTGTTCAATGCCAAGCTTTGCAACAAAAGCACCTTCTTCGCAGACAATTTGAGATGAGGGAATTTGTGGAGTGTCAAGTTCGGCACTAAGACGAACAATTCCACACATTGATGCACTATGTTCATGATGTATTTGTTCAATGCTTGTCTGCTCTACCATTCCTCCTCCACTTCAAAAACCCCTTCACTTTAAAAAAAAAAAATACTCCCCTACGCCCAATGATGACAGGGGAAAATTAAATTTGGGAACCGTTTTTTTTCATTTAGTGTTTTGTAATCTTTGAACGCCATGTATTGCTTTATTCACATTGAATGAAATGTCAAGTTAATTCATTTTCTTCACCAACTTCCCTTGTTTTTGTCTCTTGTAATTATTTATAGCGTCGTTGGTGTTCCTCCTTATTTTGATGTGTTTACATTATCACCTCAATGATAATACTTATGCTTACCAACCTTTAGATTCATTTAGATAGGTGTTAAAACGCAGTCTTATGATCTTTTCCTTAAGAAAAATTTCTTGAATTTATTATATGCGCAAGTTTTACCTCAAACCTCTTTTACAAAATCTTTTTAATAGAAATCTCATAATTCGATTTTAGCAATGAGGATCTTGCTACCTTCAAAATTTGGGGATGGGAGAGGTTTGAGCTAATGCATTCAAACTCGTAAAATTATTTTTACTACTAAGAACTCCATAAAAAATAAATAATAAATAATAACAAAGTTTTCTGTCAGGGAAAGGAAAAACTTGCCTGTTAAAAGTTAAGTTGAAAATGACACTTTCTTGTAGTTGGATGTTCGCATGACACTGTGGGGGCAAGTCAAAATGAAGGTGGGTAACCATGTTCAATGCAAAACAAAAAAAATAAATTATGCAACTCTAGTGCTTAATAAATCTAGCTTAGGTAAGAATTAAATTGAGAATAGTACTTGCTCATAGTGGGATGCTAGCATGACACCCGTGGGAGCAAGCAAAAACGAAGGTGAGTGGCCCAAATCAATGAACAGCTGGTAATGTATACTTAGAAAAATAAAGAGAAATAAAAAGAACTTTTATGCGTTTGAACCTTGGGCACAATGCTGAAAGGAGAAATAAGAATACCTAAAAATAAGTAAGGGAATTATGAAGAATCAGCTTGCCGCTTTGAACTTAGAAAATATTTCTGTAGGGAAGTGAACAAAAATTTGACGCAAACTACTTGTCTAATGAATCTCAAGTTGAGAAGCATGTTGAGAAGTCAAGTTAATGAATTAATTAGAGTTAAGATATACATTAAGATTTTAAATACATGTTTGAGGACAAAAAATTAGCTTAGCTTGTAGAAATACAAGTTATTTTAGTTTTTTATTTAGAATAATTAGGGAAATTCAAAAGAAAATGCATTAACTTGAAATGAAATTCATGTAAATAAACAAGCTTTGTGTTCGTGCATTTACAAAACTCATTATCCTAAAAATTATAAAATCTAACATTTTTGAACACATGATTTTTATGAAAATAACCAAAAAAACCAACCAAGTAAATAAAAGTTGCAGTCAGAGACGCATAAAGAGATCAGATCGACTTCAATCTTGCACATGAAGAACCATGCATTGAGCAGAAAATATGAAGAGAAGAAAACGAAAAACGATTGCTTGAGTAAGTCACGCCAGAACCAATGAATCTGTGATGTGAGTATTTGGTATAGTAAGGGATAGAATGAAATCCAAGGTTCGATCATCACTAGATAGAGGCTGAGAAGCTTCCTTTTAATGTCTATAAATAGCCCATCAAAATTAAAGCTCAAGAAGAGGTATTTTCTACCAAAAGATTGCCTGATATTTTTCCCAACTTCATCCTCATTCCCACCATTGTCTTTAACCTCGAACTTCTCTTTGAGGAATTCAGAGTGAGAGCTCAGTTTTCTTCTTAGGAAACGTGAGAGAGAGCACCACCATCACCCCAATAACTACCATCCAAATCGAAGGAAGCAAGACATTGCAACTAACGACTTGACTCATTTCATATCTAATCTTTATTCAAATTTTCTTGTAACTTCAGTTTGTGTTAAAATATTTGAAATTGAGAAACCTCTATTTCTTAATATAAATGATTTATATCATCTTTCATCCATCCTTATATTATCTTTCCTCTTTCATTCGTAACTAAATTTCTAATGAGTTGAGGAGGTTAAACTAACATTTTCATATGTCTTGCATATTAATTTAATATTCATCTTGTTTAATATGTGATTAACACCATTGCTTGGAATATCTGAAAAATTGATTTAAGTAGAAATAATAAACTGCTTGAGAGAATAAGTTATTGTGGATATCATTAGGCAAGAAAAGAAGTAGTTTTGGAAATGAAGTTAACCTTTTGTCTAAAATTAACTGGAGCATGCGTCCTAGAGATAGGGTAAATGTGATGCATATATACTGAGATGTGAGTTCTTCATTTCATGAGTTAATGACATGAACGCGTAACTTATGCATCACTTAGGAAAATGCTAGTACCCATTCTCAATTTTGCTTTATCATTTTTCCTTCACTTCCACACATGCTGCTTAATTGTGTTTGCATTTACTATCATTGTCTTCACTTCCATCATTCCACATACCATAACATACTCGGTGCTTCATCACTCACCCCCACCTTCACCGTTCACCATCATCTATGTTCTACCAACTCTGGTAATAAACCTATTACTTTATCTATATAAAACTCATCCGACGCATTATTTGAGAATTCATTGCATTAAGATCATTCATCAAGTTCATACACATTTTTAGTTTTAGTACTCGCGTTCAACCTTGGACTCACCAAGAAATCTATTTGGGCTTATACTTGGGTCTATGTGGAGAAAATATTGCATTTAACATAGATCCTTCATCACATTTATGAACTAAGGCACGACATAAGACAATTATTGATTCCTTTGTAATCGTTACATTTATCAACCAGTCTCAACTCAACTTTTCCTATTGGAAATTTATCCTAGCATAATCCCTAAAACATAATACGATTAGTCAAATTGATTAGGATACTTCTCATCTAATTAAATTTACTAATTTTATATTTTTTACTGTTGGTTAGCTTTTCTAATCAATTGGGCTAAGCATAGCTAAGAAGTTAAAATCATACTTTGATAATTCGATGGTCAAAATTATATTGGGTAATTCCGTTCCTCTAAGCAAGAAGGTTTCATTTGATTGCACATCTAGCATTTACTTTCCTTGCACTTTATTTTCCTATATATTCAAATCTCAAACCACAAAAACCCCTATTTATGGATTTAACTAAATAATTAGCTTTGAGAAACTAATCTTTGTGATTTGCCGCAGATCGACCCGGTCTTGCCACTTGTACTACTTAGTAGTATAGGTAGCATTGATTGATATAATATAAATTTCATTTGATTGGTCATTTACAGGCGATAATAAAAAGGCTACATCAACTAACAAAAAATCAAATTAGTCTATACCGCAACAAGATAGTCAACAAAACACACCAACATCTTCGTCAAATTCTTTTGAGTCAATCATGAAAGAATATATAGCAAGGAATGATGCACTTCTGCAGAACAAAACTTCGACAATCAGGAATCTTGAAGTCCAAGTTGGATAACTTGCAAATGAGCTGAAGAGTCCCAATGAGGGATGACAAGGAACAATATGAAGCATTGACATGAAATTTTTTTTTTCAACTAGAAATTGGGATCATGAATTATATCTTTTTACAAGTAAGCTTGAAATCAAGAAACAAAGATGTTGAGGTCATATATGACTTTGTTTATGTGTGACTTGATTATGTGAAACGATTGAGTTCTTAAATAAGAAATAATTTAGAGATGTCCATCGGATAGAACAGGAGGGATGAAAAAGCTTCTCTATCTCCATTCACACCCCATATTTAAATCCATATCCTGTCGAAATCCTTACTTAGTTGCAAGCAAGGAATTGAGGTTCATATTCTTAGCAGAAAATTCAGAGAGAAAATTATCCATCTTATTTTCCAATTTTTTGTTTATTATTATTATCTTTTTTGCAATTTTCATTTATTTTCAACTAAGTAAATTTTATAAATTTTCAATTCTTTAAATGGAACTTTCCAATGTGATTTCGATTTAAATAAAATTTATAAAGTTTTCCAATAAAAATAATCTCATTATATGTACAATGATATAATTTAATACTTGATTTTCATAATTTTTAAAAGTTACAAATTAAATATCACCAAATTCGAACTTAAATATTATTCCAACATTCATGGTCAAACAAGAAGTTGGTTTGAGTCTTATATATTAAGAAGGTTTTTAGATCCAATGAAGTATTACATAGCAATTATTTTATGTATCAAATACGAATCCCACAAATCCGATATTACTGAAGTACCAACTCATTTCATTTATTATTTGACACGTTATTAAATGATTTAATATTTTATCATTTATTTATTTTGTGAACCCCACATAATTCATAAATGCTATTATTATGGCAAACAATCTATGAAGCACAGATACTTCATATGAGGCAAAGAATCCGCATCAGACACGTATCGGATATCGATACTTCTAAATACTTCCCAGATACGTATCTGACACCCGATTTAACGTATCTATTTCTACGCGTGCCTTTTTTTAAAGAAAAAAAGACAAGCAACTCATTTAATCTTTCTTAATCTAAAAGTAGGCAACATATTTAAAAAGCTCACTACTCGAGTCCAAAACTAAAACGAAAATAAATAAATAAATAACCAAACCCTAGAATCATCTAATCTTCGTCTTCACATTTGAGTCCCCACAAAGTTCACCAAAATATAAATCATTTGGATATCTTCAATAATTCAATCAAGAAGTTCTTCATTTATCTTCATATTTCTCCCCCTAATCTTCTTATTTGTAATGTGAGTCACTTTTCTATTGTATTTTATTAACTATTGTACTTCAACGTCTTAAATGTTGCTTTTTTTTTTTTTTATTGTATTTCAGTGTTTGTATTTTATTTTGTGTTATTGTTATTAACTTGTATGCTAAATTTATTTATATCCTTGATTTTTTTAAGAAAAAGAATATTTATCTTCAACATATCAGTATCTTTTTTTTAGAAATATATATATTAAAAATATATATAAAAAATGACATATTTTTAGACGTATCCATATTTTAATTTTTTAGAAATTGACGAATCGTGTATCTAATCATATCCGTATCGTGTAACTGTATCTATGTCTCTGTTTGTGCATGATAGCATACAATGAGGATGGTACGAGAAATCATAGTATTAAATTTCTTTTGCGGTGGTGGGTGAATGCTGGCTTGGTATTGGAAAATACAACTTGTGCTGACTTGGCAGCTGAGGTGGCATCATCAAGGTGATGAGCTGGAATCTATCTTGTGCGCCTCTAGTAATTTCTCTAATCTCTACCTTTATATAACAAATTTCTTTAAAAATAAGAAATAAAAAATAAAAACAAAGTCTTTTAAAGGAAAAAGGAAAATAGAAATAAGCTTCTAGATAATTGGAAAAATAAGTAGAGAATTGAACCCAGCCACAAGCAAGAGAGTGGAAGGGTGCACTCACTTTGGTAAGAATAATATAGTCAAAAAAGAGAGAGAGAGAGTCAACATACTTTATTATGTAAATAATAATATCAATTGTTTTAAAATATAGGCTTTTATTCTCAGCCACATAAATTAGAAGAGTCTTCTAAGTTCTCATTGACAATAATACACAAAATAATATAATGCTTTGCACTTTTTGTTGATCTCCAATTTGACCAAAACTCTCTTTTTTTTTTCTTTTTCTTTTTCTTTTTTTTCTTTTTTTTTCTTTTCTTTTTTTTTTTTTTTTGCCTTTGTCTTTTCTTCTCTCTTTCAATTTGAAAAAAAAAAAAAGGTTGTAGTTTTGGTATGTAAGCATTGAGACAAAAGGGAAAGGAATGGAAGTGGCCACAATGAAAGCTATTCCAAATGCTCCACCATTTTTTGAATTCAACAATTTGGTGATGATGATTTATTTATGATGTGTTCGGTTTATTTTATAGTTTATGCATTTTGTATCTTCTATTTTATTTCTTAATTAGTTGACACTATTTTCAAAAGTGATTTTATTTGTTTGAAAGAATTACATTTTGTATTCTTTCTACATATTTTGAAGTAGTTTTTATCCAATACCTTATAGATAATCCATCTTTCAACATCACTTCAAATTACCATAAATTATTTATACTTCATTTTTTGTTTTTATATTTCCAAGAAAATTTTCCTCGAAAATTCTTACTCATATTTTTCATATTTCTTATAAGAACATATTGATTATTAGCCAATTTTCAAAAACAAAAACAAGTTTTTAAAAATATTTTGTAGTTTTCAAAATGTGGTTCTCATTTTGAAAATACTCTTAAAAATTTAGACAATAAAATATATAAACCAATGTATAGTAGTGATATTTATAGGCGTAATTTTTAAAAACAAAAAATAAAAAACTTAGTCCTCGTTTGGTAATTATCTTGTTTTTAAAAATTAAGTTCATCAATACTACTTGTACATCCAAATTTCATCTTTTGTTATCTACGTTTTACTAATGGTTTAAAAAACCAAGCCAAAATTTGAAAACTAATAAAAATAGCTTTTAAAAACTTGTTTCTGTGTTTGGAATTTGGCAAAAAATTCAACGATGTTATACTTAAGAAAGATACGAATTATTGTAAAAAAATAAGAAAGAATAAGCTTGATTTTCGAAAACAAAAAATTAAAATTAAAATAGTTACCAAACGAGACCTTGACAAATGAGACCTTATAATCCTTAGTAAGCACAACTTAAATTGATAATTATTAAAAGAGTAATCTTTTTTAAAAAAGCATTTTACTTTCTTCCAAAATTATTCCAACATTCATCATTTGATGGCTTTGTAAAAGAAAAAAGAAAAATTTGACTACAAATTTGATTGTGTGAAACGAGTTTGGGTTTTGTTTCTTTTTTAGCTGATTCGTTATTTTAGACTTAATGCGATGAGACCAACCTCTCAAATGTCTATTCGTTTCTATACATGTTTAATCAAATTTATTTTTGGATGTATGTGAGTTAGTGGAACTCAATCTATCATTCCATCATTCGAAATAATACAAATTAATATATTGAATTATTTAAGTTTCCTTTTTATTAATTGGTCAACTACTATTTCCTATCACATCTATCTATTAATCATTCTCTTTCTTAAGAAAAGAACAAAACAAGAAATTCAGAATTAATATATCAATAAAATATCTTTATTGACTCTTCTTTTTGTTATATAACAAAATTTGGATAGTTTATCGATGATAGACCATATCGCTGGTAGAAATATATCAGTGATAGATCATATCACTAGTAAGAGTCTATCAAAAATAAAAGTCTATCAGTGATAGAATTTGCTATATTTACAAATTTTTTAAAATGTTATTATACACTTAGTTATTATTCTTAAAAATGTTATCATTGTAATTACCCAAAGTTTATATATATTCGAATTATGTTCCTAACTTTGGTTTCCTTTATTAAGATCACTAAAAAAATGTTTATAAACTGACATATCAATTATTTATCAAACTATAAACCACGTTCTGTCAAATTCTTCTTAGGCTTACTTGATGGCCATTTCTATGTATCAAAGATCCATTAAATATATTACCAAATAATGGAGTCACTAACCATACATATGGTTCAATTTAAACAAGAAAGTTCAATCCCTAACAAGGTCAAACTAACAGTGGAGTCAACATATACCTCGCGATGGAGAGGAGACTTAGAATAACTATTACTCTAAGACTCACTACAACCGACTGATGTCCATGCATGCAACAATACATGATCAAGTTATAATAAGTAAAATGGCTTAAGAGACTAGTATCATACACAAGGATAAAAAACTAACTATCATTGTTTATCTACTTGAGAATCCAATCAATTTTAGCTGAGGAATGAAAACCGAACTTTAAATGATTATAAAAACTAAGTAAACAAAATAAACTTGACAAACTAAGTGTGAATTCAGAGTAAAAGCATTCTAGGGTGTTGATAACTAAAATCCTTTCTCTCGAAAACAATCTTTTCTTTGTAATCTTAAATGATAACTACTTTCTTAAAACCAAATTAAGACTCATAACATTAAGAATAATCATTAACAACTTTTACTATTCCCCTAATTATTCTCATGATTGGTTAATAGTAGCAATCTTGTAAGAGTAAACAACATGCAAACGGAAGCAATTTGGATCTAAAACACTTTAATTACATCAATTTTATGGATAAAACATGCTTTTAAAAATTAGAAAAAAAAAAAAGAGTTTTGAAGAATAAACCTTGATGTAGCTCAAAATTGAAACATTCAACTCATTTTTTATCACAAACACTTCGTGGACCACCGCTAGAGTCTCCGGCCTTAGAAAGAATTGCAGGATCTAAAATGTGATGAATTTTAAGAGAAAATGGAAGTGGAGAAAATTTGGAGCCAAGTATTGTGAGAGGAAAATTACAGCTTTAAAATTATAGCAAAATTCATATAATTAATTTTAAGGAAAGTTAATTTTAAAATAAATTAAAGTTAATTTTAAAATAAATTTTAAATAAAACTAACTCTAATAATTAATTTTAAATATTTAATCAAACAATTTAATTAATAATATTAATTTAACATCAGATATCAAATTAATGATAAATTTACACCAATCCAGCCATGAATCCCTATTCATATGTTTGATCTTTATATCATATTTAAATATTTTCAACTCTCCATCATTTCATAATTAAACGTTTAGAAGTTAAGTAAATCAAATATAATTAACGTCTACTTTCTAAATAAAATTTGAACGTTTGAAATTTTCTCATCATATTGTTCTAAGGTTTAGTTCGATATGAGCTAGCAGGGGACCTAATAGCCCAAAAGCTGCACTCTTCTTACTGTAGACATATTTCTATCCACTCAATTTAACCATTATTAGTAAGTCGATCATTCACAGATTGTTCATAATTACAACTGGTTCAACTTGACTTTTTTACCCCTATAATTACATCTTGTCCCTTAAGTCTCACTGATTCTCTAATGAACAATTGCTTTGTGGTCCAACCATCAAACCGAGTCCTTTTTTAGCCAATGAAAGGGTGGGGCCTCTTATTTAAGACCTGGAGTCAGTATTTAAGAGAATAACCTATCTACTATCCCTAAAAATTGGTAGGAGTGAATTTCATCTTGTAGAATTTTGTCCATAACTATCTACCCAGTCTTATCCCTAAAATGGTAGGCTTATTGAGTCGGTGAACTTGGGTCAGTCTCACAATGCAGATTAAAGGATAATCCGGAATAAACAATGGTTCATAGTTAGCTTAGGACTAAGATTGAGTTACCTAGGTCATCATATTGAAATAGTCAATCTTCACAGTAAACCGTGTTAGAAAGTAAAAGTGACTATTTCTCGATCCAGTCTTATGCGAACTCATTGCATAGGATGCCCTCACTTACATGTCTTCTCATGAACAATTTCGGATCACATCGTTTGTATCAAATACAAAGTAGGTCGTATCCATATTCTTCACAAGATAAGGTACACACCTTATTTTTATACTATAGACCGTTTTGGCTATTACTCGAACTTGATCCACTTTTATGTCTCCATATATAGTTCAAGTATTCATGTTATAGCCAAAGGTACTTAGTTGATTTGATTTAGGGTTCATAAAATATAATTCACATATTCAATAACATCTTTACTAAATAAACCTCAAGAACAAATTTATTGTTAAATAAAATACGTTTATTGTTTACAACCACGAGTTTTAAGACATAAAGCCCAACAAATTCCCACTTGGATGAAAACTCCAGTGGAGTAACTTACATATAATGTTGAGCATGAGAGAAAAACATAAATATAATAAACTAAGGAGTAACATACCCATGGCTTCTCCCACTATCCCTAGATTTACATAATTCATAGTTCAAAACTCACTAGATGACCCTTAAAAACTTTAGCCATGAGAGCCTTTCTAAACAGATCAACAATTTTGTGCTCCGAGGCTATCTGTTTGACAATCATGTCTCCCAGTTGTACAATCTCCCTGATGAGATGATATTTTTGCTCGATGTGCTTCTCGTGGTTACGGCTTATGGGTTCTTTAGAATTTGTAATTGCGTCACTGTTATCACAATAGAGGGTGATAAACAGATGCATATTTGAAATCACTTCCATTTCTATAAAGAACTTATTAAGCCATATAACCTCCTTTTCCACTTCACCTATGATGTAGTATTTTATGAAGTGGAAATATAGATGATATGCGTTGATAGAATTGCATTGTGCACTCAAGTTTCCTCAGCGAAATTCAAGTGTAAATTCCTCTAAGTTTTCTGGTAAGTCCAGGGCCGAACACAGGGACTTGTGAAAATAGATTGTGTTGGTATTTTTGATGAAAACTTTGCAGTAACCGGGTAAATAAATGAAGTATTTGGTTTGTTGTTTGCATTGATGAAAAAAAAATAAATAAATGCGGCAGATTTTAGAAGCGAAAATTACGTTGATAGATGCAATGAGTATGCGATGAATGGGTTGAGAAGATCTTTAGCTAGCGTTACTCGAGAATGCGTCAAACTATGCGATCATATTACTACCATGCACAACAAGTCATTTTCCAACGTAAATGCGATGCTCCTAAATATAGGACGCATGTGTTGAATACAAAATGTCCATAGAGCTCATCCCTAAGTCTCTACTCTTGTCATATGCGTTGATGCAAGATACATGAAAGCAAGGTGACCGCATATAATCATATCCTATCTCTAGGATGCATGCGATGCGTTGATAACAAATAGTGCTCATTCCTAAGCACCTATCTCTTGTTTATGCGTTCTAATTTGGTTCTTCCAAACCTAGATTCTAACCTGACTTTCCCAAGTCTAGATACTATCCTTAGACTACCCTCCCGAGTATCTATAATGGATGGATGAAGCATACATAAACAAGATAATCGCAAAGAATTAAGATTCCCTAGTTGTGCTAGCTAAATGCTTCTCAACCCATTCAACTAATTTAGCTACTCATGCGTGAATAACAGAAAGTGAACAGATATAGAGAAAGAAATTCCATTCTTATAAATGAGTTGAATACAAAATGTCAATAGAAGTTAAAGGTAGAGAGCCTGGTAGCAATTCTGCTGACCGAGGCTTTTTACACAAAAATCTCTATTCTGATCTAAGTATGTTCTTGCTTCCACAAGCGTTGACACGCAGATTTTGATGTTTCTAAATAAGCATGTGAACAAATATGGATAATGATGAATGTGAATCATTCAAGCTCATTTTGCCATAAACTTGTCAACTTGGGATGGAAATGGAATGTGGATGCTGTGAGATGCTTATTCAGACTTTATGCGATACTACTTCTAGATATATGCATTATTAGTGGAATGCTTGTAGTATGCTATGCGTTGTCACAATTTTCCTTGCGTTGAAACCAAGTATAATTCCAATGCAAGTTTCTCGGAGTGATCCGAGGATTGCTTAGTTAATGCCTTACGTTCTTGATATATGTGACTAGGGGTTTTTCAATTAATAAAAGATTGGTCTACACAGGTATTTAAATTTGCGATAAAGTAAAATTGTGTGGTAAAGTAAAGTTGCGATAATAAGATAAAAGTGCATAAAATTAAACCTAAGCTATTATGATACAAGATACAGGATACTGATACATGATACTGAGTTTGAGACTGACTGTGAAGATTATACAAAGGGTCGTGTTATACGATGGCAAGTCTTTATGTATGAAACATAAATAGAAAAGATAACTAGTATAAACATCGCAAGCTATTAATTGCATTAAAGACATAACTACAGTTCCGCTTTCCCTTGGCGTACACCTCTCGATGATCGGTCGTGTTCCCACATCTCTGTGGTGAAGAGGGATGAACGTAATGAACGCAAGGTTGCTTCCATCTCTGGAAGTACTTCTCGCTTTAGTTAACGCATTCTTCCAACCTTCTCTCAACAGGAGAAATGGCATCTTCACTTCTGCTCTCACAGGTGAAGATGTCGTCTAGCATGCTTTAGCTAAACATATTTATTTCCTTAACACAGGTTAATTTACTTGTTAGATTCATGCTAATTACCAAGGGATTAAGAAAACATCGTGGAGAAAGCAAATTATGGATGGACGGAAATAGACAGAAAGATGAAGATGGAAATGCTCATGACATTCAATACTAATATTTAGCGTCTGATACATGGTGTGAATGATAGACTAAGAATATGAATACATTTGATGATAAAGAGATAGAAACAAATACAAAAGAGTGCCAACATCTTGACACAGATCTGGACGGTGAAGAGAAGAGCTTCCCTCTCAGGCTTGTTCGTCCGGTAGAAGTGACCTTGGTACAGAGCTTCAACGGCGGGGATTGAAAGGATTTGCCCTAAGACTCACCTCTCGGCCTTGTCTTTTAAATCTTTCCGGATCTTCTCCGATCAGGCTCTTCAGACCAGTCTCTCTCTCAATAATATCAAAATATATCCGTATCAAGTATATTTTCCAAAAGAATTTCAGAGGCTATTTATAGGCTCAACTTTGACTCTCTGCAGTGTGGACCACACTTGATTGGTGAAGTGAATATTCCTTCTGTTATGCGATCAATCCTGTCAGAAATGCACAACGGTTAGTTGTACACATGTGAGGATCCTCCGCAATTGCGTTGCTCTTTTGCATCTTCGATCGTTTGTCCGCATGCGGTGTTGTTTTTTATTATCACATGCGGTTGAGATTAGGTAATCGCTTAGCTCTTGATCGAT
This sequence comes from Benincasa hispida, assembly GCF_009727055.1. Taxonomy (NCBI): domain Eukaryota; kingdom Viridiplantae; phylum Streptophyta; class Magnoliopsida; order Cucurbitales; family Cucurbitaceae; genus Benincasa; species Benincasa hispida. The sequence continues at coordinate 649,972 of NW_024064858.1, read as the reverse complement.
TGTCGCATGCGCCGTTATTGCATTGATCGTATATTCATTCCTGAATGATTGGCGCAATGCGACGTAGATGGGTTGTTCTTTTTATCTCGAGCCATGAACGCATGCGGTGACTTGATTTCCTACCAAACAGACTTGAAATATTCTCTTTCTACCATCGCAATGGTGTCAGTGGGTGTATTGACGACAATTTATAATTATTGCATTTCTTAGCTAATTTCTCTACAATTGAAACTTTCCTTTCTTTTGGATGCAATATCTAAATAAAGCAGTATAAATAACTTGTATTTCTACAAGTTATCAGGCGTCGGCCCTCTCTCTGTCTTTGGAGCTTTCAGCGCTCTCCCAAGCTTACCAGAACAATCTACTGGCATAACTTTCTCCCTCGCGTTCGCCTTAAAATGAAAGAAAACTATGGACAGTGGTGTGAACTCATGGAACAAAAGATTGTAAAAGTGGTGAACCCTTTTTCTGAAGAATGCACTTGGTATTTATTGAGCATCCATGGTGAAAGGCGACTTCTCTCTCCCGGTTGTACAGATGGGACAGCTTTAATTCTTGATTGACGTGCCGAATAATTATCACCGATAAAGCTTAATGTACTTTGTGACCGTTATCGGCTGTCAACTTAATTTGGATTCGACTGTCATCAACTTTTTGTCCCATCGCTCTTAATTATCCTTTCACCCGGATGCGCCCACCATGTTGCACTGACCAAGTTGGGGCCATCCTTCTCGAGCGAATGTTTGCGAGCACGATCAATGCAAAGCCTTGCGGTGAAGTTGCGCTCAACCGATGATTTCCTATGATCGCAATCTTGCATTGTGTTGACACATATTCTACACAAAAATACAAAAATCAATAATTCTAATGCGCTAAACGCATGCGACCATAATATTATAGAATTTATGCTTAATGGACGCAATTTAACATATTTCATCAACACAATCCAACATTGTTTAAGAACTTAGCACTATGATAACGTGCATTTCTACCCGTTATCACACCACCAAATTTAAACAATGCTTGTCCTCAAGCATAAGCTAAGATTTCTTTAACAAGTCAATTGCAAAGTTCTTTTCCTAGATTTCTCAAGAATACTTCGTTCGAATCCTATATACCAGAATTTCTTTAAGTCTTATTCAAGTCTCTTCTTAAAATATTTCTAAGACCTAAGGACTGCAAGTTTAACTTTCAAAAGGACTTTACTAAATTCCAGAACATCGCATGATTTATTTTGAAAAGAAAATTTTCTACCGGGGTGACAAATGATTTTATCCTTGCACAAAAATTTTCTTCGTTTTGCCTTGCCTTCGTTTTGGCTTGCCCCCATGTGTGTCATGCGGACATCCAACTACGAGCAATGCACTCTTTCTCAGACTAAACTCATATCTATTTGGCAGTGGAGTTGCGGTCATTTATTTATGCGTTGATTCCGATAACTTACTTTCGTTTTGGCTTGCCCCCACGTGTGTCATGCTGACATCCAACTACGGGTAAGTGCCTTTCACAACTTAACTCTTATCAACATGGGTTTCCCATTGTGTTGACAGTGGAGTTGTTATTCTCAATTTTTTTTATTATATTATTATTTTTTTATCTTTATTTTTATTTTTTTTGAAGAAATAAATAGCAAAGTTGGAAACAAATACTCCACCCCCAAATTTAAAATGCTGCAATGTCCTCATTGCCAAAAGATTAAAATAAGTCATGTGATGGTCATAGAATGCGTTGTAAAGAGAGTTTGAAAGAAAGCTATCAAACCACTAACTTCGAGAAATATTTCATGAGGTGACTATCTTAAGACTAAGTTGACTCTAGTGTATACAAAAGAAATAGAAGCATATTTTTCATCATTGAAATCATACTTGGCAAAGAACAAAAATGCGGTAAACTACTAAATTTATCTATGTCAAATGATTGCGGTAATTAAAGAGGATGCGGTGATAAAACTTTGAAAACTAAAATGCGAAGTGATAGCGCAAAATTTGAAATAAAGATAAGGAAAAGTACACCCCCAAATTTTGTGTTGTCGCCCGCATTGTATTGATGCTTCCATCTTTGTGGCGATCTATCTTTTGTGGATTGGGGTGATGGAGTTGTATCATTTGCTTCTTCACGTAATATCTCTACAATATGCCTTCACCCGCTGTCCATTAACCTTAAATGTCCGACTACCATCCTCAATGCTAAGCTCCACCGCACCATGCGAAAATATTTTTTTAATGATGAAGGGACCGGACCAGCATGATTTTAATTTTCTTGGGAAGAGCCGTAATCTTGAATTGAAGAGTTAGACCTTTTGCCCGACTTGGAGGTTCTTTCCGCATATGCGTTGATCATGTCAGCGCTTTGTGCGCTCTTTATAAATCTTCGCATTTTCATATGCGTTATTTCTCCATTCTTCCAGCTCGACCAGTTGCATTTTTCGTGCTTCCCTTGCCTTCTTTAAATCAAAATTCAACTTCTTGACCGCCCACAATGCTTTATACTCCAGCTGCAAAGTCAAATGACACACCTTGCCAAATACCAACGCATAGGGGGACATACCTATTGGTGTTTTGAATGCGGTCCGGTATGCCCATAATACATCATCAAGCTTCATTGCCCAATCTTTCCACGAAGGCTTTACTACATTCTCAAGTATCAACTTAATTTCTCGATTGGAAACTTCAGCCTAACCATTCATTTGCGGATGGTATACGGTGGTCACTTTGTGACGGATATTGTACTTGCGCAGCAGCTCCTTGATATTGTGATTGACAAAGTGTGATCCTTCATCACTTATGATTAAACGAGGGGTGCCAAAACGAGTGAAAATATTTTTCTTCAGGAACTGGGAGACTACCGCCGCATCATTTGCACCGCATGCTATGGCCTCTACCCACTTGGAGACATAATCGATGGCCAATAAAATGTAATGCTTGCCATGCGAAGGAGGGAATGGTCCCATGAAATCAATCCCCCATACGTCGAATAATTCCAGCTATAAGATAGTGTTCATTGGCATTGCATTTTTCCATGAAATATTGCCTGTGCGTTAACACCGATCACATTTCATTGCATAGTCAGTAGTATCCTTGAATAATATGGGCCAAAAGAATCCACTTTGCAAAACCTTGGCTGCAGTGCGCTGCCCTCCAAAGCGCCCACCATATGGTGTGTCATGGCATTGTGACAATATGCATTGTTAAGCAGCATTTGGTACATATAACCGAATAATCTGGTTTGCACCTCTCCTCTACATATTTGGCTCATCCCAATAATAATGTTTGCATTCGTGCTTGAGCTTCTTCTGTTGATGATAGGTGTAATCTTCAGAAAATTGCTCACAAACCAAATAATTAACGATGTCCGCATACCAGGGCAATTCTTCTATGTGGAACAGCTGCTCATCCGAGAACACGAAATTCACCTCAGTCTCATTGTGGTCAACTTCAGGATTTTCCAGTCTCGACAAATGATCCGCAACCTGATTCTCTGTCCCTTTCCGGTCAATTATTTAGATATCAAATTCTTGAAGGAGGAGAACCCATCTGATCAACCTCGGCTTTGCGTCCTTCTTTGTCATTAAGTATTTGATCGCCTAGTGATCGGTGTGGATGAATACCTTGGTTCCCAACAGATATGCCTTGAATTTTTCCAATGCAAAAATCACAGCCAGGAGTTCTTTCTCTATAGTGGTAAAATTTGTTTGAGCAGGGTTTAAAGTTTTACTTGCATATGCAATGAGCTGCAAAATTGTTTTTCTCTTTTGTGCTAAAGCTACCCCCATCGCATACCCGCTTGCGTCGCACATGATTTCAAATGGAAATGTCCAGTCCAACGCAATCAGTACTGGTGCGATAATCAGCGTATTTTTTAAAAATCTGAATGCGTTGAGGCAGTTGTTGTCGAACTCAAATTTTCTGTCAGCTTCTAGAAACACACTCAATGGTCGTGCTATCTTAGAAATGTCCTTTACAAATCGTCTATAGAATCCAACATGCCCTAAGAAGCTTCGCACAGCCTTCACGCTGGTTGGAGGTGGAACCTTTTCGATTGCGTCGATCTTTTCTTTGTCCACCTCCAACCCATCCCGGGAGACTTTATGTCCCAACACTATACCCTCCTTGACCATGAAATGACATTTTTCCCAGTTGAGCACCAAATTCGTCTCTTCACATCTCTTTAGAATTTTCTCTAAGTTGGCTAGGCAGACTTCATAAGTGTTCCCATAAATGGAGAAGTCATCCATAAATATTTCCACTAAGTCCTCGAGATAATCTGAAAAAGATCACCATCATGAACCTTTGGAACGTGTTTGGCGCATTGAAGAGGCCAAACAGCATGCAATGAAAAGAAAATGTCTCATATGGGCAGGTGAATGTGGTCTTGTCTTGATCTTCAGGAGCTATCATGATTTTAGTGTATCCAACATACCCATCCAAGAAGTAGTAAAAATCATTCCCTGCGAGTCTGTCTAGCATTTGATCGATGAATGGTAGAGGAAAATGATTTTTCTTTGTGGCCACATTCAACTTTCGGAAGTCCATACCTATGCGACATCAAGTGATGGTCCTTTGCAGTATTAATTCGTTGTTCTCATTTAGGACTACCGTCATTCCGCCCTTCTTCGGCACACATTGCATGGGGCTGACCCACGTGCTATCTGCTATGGGATAGATAATGCCCACATCCAGCCATTTGATAATCTTCTTCTTCACGACCTCCTTCATCGCACGGTTGAGTCTGCGTTGATGTTCAACTGTTGCTTTGTGGTCGTCTTCAAGAGAATGTGGTGCATGCAGTACGCAGGGCTAATTCCACTGATGTCAGCGAGCGTCCAACCAATTGCTCGCACATGTTTCTTGAGAATGCTCATCAACGCATTCTCCTAGTCTTTGTTGAGCATAGAGAAAATGATCACTGTCAGCTTCTCATTCTGCCCCAAAAATGCGTACTTCAGATGGGTTGGTAGGGTCTTTAGTTCAAGTGTTAGTGGCTCCACTAAGGAAGGTTGCATTGTTTTTCTTTCTTCTATCGGCTCTACTTCTTGCATTGCGATCATTTCTTCTTATTTGTTTGTTTTTTCTACGATCGCATTGCGGGCAGCAATGGATGTGTTGGCATCCTTTTCTTCACAATCTTCATCAGACTTTTCTTCTTCAATCAAATTCAGGTCATCATCAGAATCTTGCAGGAATTTCATGGCACAAATTATATTAAATTTGAGCTTCTGTCCGTTTATACTCAAAGTGATTTTTCCCTTGTGCACATCAATTTGAGCATGACCGGTTGATAGAAAAGGTCGACCCAAAATGATGGGCACATCTTTGTTGGCCTCATAGTCTAAAATGATGAAGTCAGCTGACAAAATAAACTTATCAATCGTGATAAGCACATCTTTCACCTTACTTTCTAGATGAACCAGAGATCTGTCAGCCAGTTGGAGAGTCACTGATGTGGGCACAAGTTGCCTCACATTTAATTGTCTAAAAATTTACAACGACATCAAATTTATGTTGGCCCACAAGTCACACAGGGCTTGCCCAATATAGAGTCCTCCTATAGAACAAGGAATATTGAAGCTCCCAAGATTGCTCATCTTTGGTAGGATAATTGATTTGGAACTTTGCATTAATGCCACCATGGCAAATTTCCCAGTGCCTCTCTTCTTAGTTACCATGTCCTTCAGAAATTTGGCATAGGCAGGCATTTCCTCAATCGCTTCACTGAAAGGAATGTTAACATGTAATTGCTTTAACATAGATAAGAAGCGTTGGTACTGTACCTCTTCGTTTTTCTTCTTCTTTAGCCTCTGAGGGAAAGGTGGTAACTGAACTTTCACGGTTCCCGTTTCATTAGGCTTCGAGGTCGACGCAACCTAAATCACAGCATGATGGACTTGCTCTGAATCTCTGCTGCTAACGGCATGGTAGTTGAAATGTCAACATCAACTTTTGATACTCCCGAGGTATGCGTTCTAGCTCGGTTTTCAGAGTATCATCGCATTCCACCACCCTTGTGGTCATCCCTCTATTATGGTTATACTCTGTAGTCGTAACCTCTATGCGATGGGCACATGCGGTTAATGGCTGCAACATCCATGCGTCGAGCGTATTGATCGCGTATGCGACGCCTCTGCGATGGCGAGATTCACCGCATGCAATCGATTCCTGCATTTGCTACAAAAATAAACAATTGAACGCATAATAATGCATAAAAGTGGGTTAGCCGAGATTCTTAATGCTGATCGACGCAAGGTCGTTTTCTCATGAATTCTTAGTATAATCGCTGCATATTTTACTTAACAGCCCTTATAATTCTAAATAAAAGGCTTATAATGACGTACATTTCTACCCGTCATCAGCATCCAACTTCGGTTGCGTGCCATATTCAACTCAACTCTTGTCTTAATTTAGGTTGCGTCGGATAGAGGAGTTTTTCTGATGCGTTGATCTTGGTCACCTACTTTCGTTTTGGCTTACTTGCATGGGTGTCATGCGAAGTATCCAACTATGGGTAAGTGCCTTTCACAACTCTAACTCTTATCAGCTTGGGTCTCCCCTTTGCATTGACAGCGGATTTTTTATTATGATTTTTTTACTTGTTTTTTTTTTAGCATCACAATGTGATGGTCGCATTTTCCCGGAGCACTACTACCCCCAAACTTAGAAAGTGGCAGTGTCCTTACCAAAAAGCTAAAAACAGACTCGTCAGGAATGCGGTAAAAAGATGTTTGAGCAGAGGTTTACACATAATAAAACTTAGATTGTCAAACCTTGAAGAAGGTGTTAAAGTGAAGTGAGCCTTGCGATGTTTTAGTTAGTGGTTGGAGTGAATTATAAGTATTATCATGGGTGCTAATCTTTCAACACAAATGGAGGGAATCAGACAAAAGAGAATTTCAGAAGGATAATGCATAAAAGATAACAAGAAAAGAACCTACGAGTAGAATAACAATTGCGTTTAGAATCCATGCGGAGGACATAGCCATGCGTTGAAAAGTGTTGAATGATGGAGAGGACTCTTTCACTAAAACCACACACCAAGGGGAATTATTATCACACCCACAAGGAGTGGACGCACGTCACATCCAAGAAAGCAGCCGCAACTCCAAAATGACAATAATCGAATGAATAAACTAAAGTTAACTAGGAAAGCAAAGTAAAGATAGAGTAGAAGACGTCCCTAGAGAAATTGGAGTGAAGCTACCGCAAGGTGTCTTCCATGCAAGAGATTGATCTCAACTACTCAGGTTAAGAGACTCGTCCTAACTATCGGAGCTTCTAGCATTTGCTGGCTGCATATTGGTTGACATATGCCTTAGAATGCTTTCAGCTTGCGCGACAGATAGTTTTTCTATCTCAGGGTCAATATTGACTTTCGGCGCATCGACTTCTCTCAAATATTGTTTGCAACTTGGTCGCATAAGCTACAATACGCCCATGATTAAAAAGGTGCCTGCGAAAACACAAAACTTAGAAAACTATTACTTGCCAAGTCCTCGGCAACGGTGTCAAAAACATGTTGTGTTGGAAAAGGAAAGGAAAAAAATATGTGTCTTATGCTATGTGTTGATCTCCATGCGTCGATGGTCATGCATTGGACTAGAAAATATACAATATGTGTTTAAGCATGTATGCGATGACCAAGCGTTCCTCCCACAAGTTTTCTTACTTTCTCGCCAAGTATAACGAGTGCGTAAGTTTCTTAGGATGATCCGAGGTCGAACATAGGGACTTGTAACTTAATAATGTTTGTGAAGTAATGCGCTTGAGGCGGTGAATAAAAGTAAAAAGACAAAGTTAAAGGACTATGCGCTACTCCTACTCCTAACTAAACAGATTGAGCAATGGAAATTTAACTATGAGAATTGGTAGAGATGCAGTAGTTGTTAACGCATAATAATATTCATTATGTTAGGTCGGCCGAGTAGTCCCAGTTCACCACACTAACGCATCGCACACCTCCCGGTGGCAAGCCGCATGCCTATATCTCTATAATGCATGGTTGCATCGAGCATAAGATCATGCCCATCTCTAGGAACAATGCATACTTTGCTTTAGTGTGTTCCACTACTCACCCTCTCAGGCGGTGTGTTGCGGTTAATCAACTCATAGACAAGCATTGCAACGACTCATAGACAAGCGTTGCTACCGCCTCACACCAAGTGAAGAAGATTAACTCATTATACTCCCCCAACGCACACCTCTTGATGGGTTGCTACATGCATTCTATCTCTAGGTTGCACGATTAAGTATGTGACTACCTTTGATAACTAAACGATGAATGTAAACGATGATAAAGGAGAAGAAGATGAAGAAGTTAAGGCTGAAGTTGCTAATAGATGCATTGATTACAAAATGTATTAATGTCTTAAGCCAAAATGTAATATAATATAGAGATAAGGTGAGAGGTGAATGGCTAGAAACAAGGAATCTCTTGCTTTTCATCGGAAATGGTTCAAGGCTGGTGGTGGTGCAATGAATGGATGGTGGAGAAGTCTCTCTCGAGCTCCATCTCCAACGTAACTCCAGTCGTCACTCGGAAGGGGCTGTGGAGGTGAAGAATCCTCAAAGAATGTCTGCTCATGCTCTCATCTGTGATCACAAGGATCCGCCTTAAGGCAGAAGCTCAGATGCCTTAAATTTGGGCTCTAAGGCTCTATTTATAGAGCTCAAACACCAACAGCATTAGTGATCTCGCTCTAAATCACTGCCATTTTGGACGCGGTAGGTGAAATGTCAACATCATCTTGTCCTTTTTGAACTCCCAAGGTATGCATTCATGCTTGTTTCTCCGAAGTACCAACGCATTCCACCCACCTTGTGATCAACCTTCTATCACGACTATTACTCTATAGCTGCGACATTCCATGCGATGAACTGATCTTCATGAAGGTCAACGCATGCGAGCAGCTTTGCGATGGTCTGGCATCAGCGCATGCTATCGATTCCTATGATAGCTACAAAAATAGACATTTTGACGCCGTATAACGCATGATATAGGGTTAGCAAGAATTTTTAGTGCTAATCGACGCAAGCTCGCTTTTCACATAAATTCTTAGTATTATCAATGCATATTCTGCTTGTTAGCCCTCATAATTCTAAGTAAAAGGCTACAATAGCTTGCATTTCTGCTTGTTAGCCCTCATAATTCTAAGTAAAAGGCTACAATAGCTTGCATTTCTACCAGTTATCAAGGGACCTGAAGGACCTATAGATCATGGGCTCCAACGATCCGAGATTAATTGGCTAAACTCTTTACACCGAATTAACCTCCATTCGTTAACTAAAGGGTGTTGGATTTTATGTCGTAAAACTCGTAGTTTGTAATATCATATTCTTATTCAATAAAGTTGTTATTGAAAACCTTTAGTAAATTTAAATTCTATATTCATGAATCCAATAAACTGAGGTTCCGAGCTATTAAGTTTAGTTTGAACTTTATGTAGTGACATAAATGTGGATCAAGTTCAAATATATATAGCCAAAATGGTCTATAGTATATGAATAAGGTTGGGCGCCTTATTCTGGGGACACTATGAATGCTGCTCATTTTTGTAGTTAGTACAAACGATGTGATCCTAAATCGTTCATGTGGAGACATGAAAATGGGGGCATCCTATGTAAAGAGTTTACATAAGACTGAACCATGAAATAGTCACTTTTTATGTTCTAAATGTCGTTTAATATATAAAACTGACTATTTCGTTAATTTGATGACCTAGGTAACTTAATCTTAATCCTAAGCTAACTATGACTCCTGTTCACTCGGAATTATCCTTAGATCTACATAGGTGAGGGCAGCTCATTATCGCTGGCCGAAGAAGCCTCCATTTCAGGGTAAGATCAGGTGGATAGCTGGGAACATAAGGTGTAAGAAGGAATTCACTCCTACCCATTATAGGGATAGTAGATAGGTTGTCCCTTTAGTACTGAATCCAGGTCTTGAATAAGGGTCCTCTATCCTTCTCATTGGCCCGAGAGGGGTTCGGTTTATAGGTTGGACCTTAAACCAATTGTTCATTCGAGGATAAGTGGAACTTAAGAAATAAGATGTAGTCTCGGGGGTAAAATGGTTTTTTATGACCCAGCCGAGATTACAAACAACCTGTGAAGGATTAGCTTACTAATCATGGTTATATCATATGGACACAAATATACCTATAGTGAAGGGGGTGCAACTACGGGACTATAGTGGAATGACCCGTGAGTTAACGAATGTTGAATAGCTCCATCTAAAGAGTTTAGCCAGCTAATCTCAGATCGTTGGAGCCCCATGATCTATAGGTTTCATTAGGTTCCTCTTACTAGCTCATATGGAATAAACTAGAACAGTATGATAGAATAATTCGAATTCTTCGAATAGATGAAGAGAGAGAAATCGACAAGTTATATGTGATATAGTGGTTAGTTTTTAGTTTTAGAGATACAACTTTAATATTTAAATGTGATTTAAATATCAAGAATATGAATACGTTCATATTTGGAAGCTCGGAAATTAATGAAAATGGTCAAAAGATGTAAAAAGCGAAAGAGTTGACTTTTGACTTTGAAAAGTCAAATTTTGACCGATCCTATATTCAAATGTGATTTGAAATTTGAGAAAATGAATGCGGATTCATGCTCGAGAGGTCAAAATTAGTCAACATGGAAAAAATCATAAAAAGTCAAAATGTTGACTTTTCGGTCAAAGTTTGACTTTGACCAAATTACTATTTTGCCCTTTGACTAAAGTTAGTTGGAAAATCCAAACTTTTGTTGATAATTTTCCAATCAACAAAATAGCGGGCTAGGTGTTGGCTTATAGTGGAGACATTAAGCCCACTTAGATAGTGGATTCTAGGTGTTGGGATTTTATGAAGTTATTTCATGCAATTTTGCATGGCCCTTTTCTATAAATATGGGCTTGTGATTTTGGATTAAAAACTTTTGGACCTTTTGCCAAAATAGTTTTCTAAAATTGGGCTAAAAAAAAACTCAAAAAATCACAAGACGCCTGCACTCCTCATGTCATTACATGTACGAATTACGATCACTTCATCTGTAACACTTTACAACTCATTGTAGCAATAAAGAGTGGGTTGCATTCGATAGTGTTACCAGAATAAGGCACCTAATCTTATTCATGTACTATTGATCATTTTGATTATTTACTCAAACCTGATCCACTCTTTTATCTCCACATAAAGTTCAAGTACTCATGTAATAGTCATGGATCTTTTTGTTTATTAGATTTATTTCTAAAACGAAATAAGCAGTTCATATATTCAACAGCAACTTATTGAATTTTTCAGAAATAAGTTTAATGTTTACAAACCACGAGTTTTGGGACATAAAACCCAATAAGAAGGATGCTCGAAGAGGGAGAGGGGTTTAAATAAGCGAAGGGTGAATATGAAACAAATGGGTGCCTCGTGATTCGAGACAATGATAGCGTCGTGCACATTAATGGCAGACTAATAGAATGTCTTGCAGCACGTCTTTTCATCGTCCTATGGTGGGATGACGTATCGTTCCCTTACCTGCGATGGGTTTTTGGAGATGCATTGGGATATAATTCTCCTGCATCTTCAAGACTCATCGCATTAAGAAACCCCAAGTCCCCCTTTTCTCTATGATTTTTTTTTAACAACCAATGATAACAAAAAATGGATAAATAAAGAGAGCAGCGGTAATTAAGCAATAAGAATAAAGGATAAAAAAAATGAAAATCAAGGATATCAAAAAAGGATAAGATATGTCCCTTGAAGGATATTTCTTTATTGCATAAGGACTTCCTTCTATCGCATCATTCTGGCTTTCCTACGTCTATGGAGGTCTTTTTGCAATCGAGATCCCCTCTATAGTAAGATTTGATGATTTGTCCATTAACTTAGAAAGCGTTGGCTCTATCCTCACTAACCAATTTCACCGCTCCATGCGGATAAACTTCCTTGATGATGAATGGTCCTGACCAACGTTATTTCAGCTTGCCTGGAAAAAGACGTAATCTAGAATTAAACAATAGAACTTTTTGGCCAATTTCAAAATTTTTTGTATGAATGCGTTAATCATGCCAACGCTTTGTTCACTCCTTGTATATTTTGGCGTTCTCATATGCTTGCAATCTCCACTCATCTAATTCCAATAATTGCAGCTTTCAAGTCAAAATTGAGCTTTTCTGTAGCCCAAAATACTCTGTGTTCAAGCATAAGTGGCATGCCTTGCCAAAGACGAGAGCGTATGGGGACATCCCTATGGGAGTTTTATATGCGATGTGATACACCCTTAATGCATCATCGAGTCTGATCCTAATCTTTTCTTGTCAGATTAACCACTTTCTCCAATACTATCTTGATTTCCCTATTTGATACCTCTGCCTGACCATTAATCTAGGGTGGTATGCTGTTGCTATTTTATGATGCACATTATATTTGACTAGAATCTTGCAAACGATGCGATTGATAAAATGTGTACCTTCATCACTTATAATGGCTTGTCGGGTGCCAAAGCGAGAGAAGATATTTTTCTGCAAGAATTTCGATACTGTGATCACATCATTCGAGGCATAGGAAATTTCCTCTACCAATTTTGACACAAAATGAACAGCTAGTAGGATGTAGTTGTGGCCATTAGACGGTGGAAATGGCCCCATTAAATCGATTCCCTAGACATCAAATAGTTCAATTTCCAAGATGACATTCATTGGCATTTTGTTTTTTTCAAAAATGTTCCCGGTGCGTTAACACGTGTCGCATTTTATAGCATATTCGCGCACATCTTTGAATAAGGTAGGCAAATAGTACCCACTTTGCAAAACCTTCTTAGCTGTGCGCTGACTTCCAAAGTCTCCACCATAAAGCGATTCATGGCATTGATAGAGGATGCGATGAAATTTTGTCTTAGGAACACATTGTCTCAGGATATGGTTAGGTCCCCTTTTATACAGGTTGGGCTCATCCCATTAATAGAATTTACAATCATGCATGAGCTTTTTTTTTTTTTTTTTGTTGAGAGGTATAATCTTCTGAGAATTGCTTGCAAACAAGAAAGTTCACAATGTCTACATAACAAGGAAAATATTTATCAATTTTTAGCAACAGTTCGTCAGGAAAGGAAGCGTTCATAGAAGGTTTACTCCATCATGTTTATGATGTTCAAGCCTTGACAACTGATCAACGACCTTGTTCTCTGTCCCTTTTCTATCTATAATCTCTGTGTCAAACTCCTGTAGTAATAGGACCCACCAGATCAACCTTGGTTTTGCATCCTTCTTGGTCATCAAATATTTGATAGTAGAGTGATCAGTGTGAATGATGACCTTTGATCCTAGCAAATAGGGTCGAAACTTCTCCATAGCAAAAACCACTGCCAGCAATTCCTTCTCAGTGGTTGTATAATTCTCTTGGGCGCTGTTAAGGGTTTTACTTGCATATGCGATAGGATGAAGAAGCCTTTCTATTCGTTGAGCTAACACTGCTTCCATCACACATCCGCTGGTATCACATGAGTTGAAATGGTTTTTTTCAATCTGGAGAAATTAGTACAGGAGCTGAGACTAGTGCTTTCTTCAACTTTTCAAATTCATTCAAACAATTGTTGTCAAAATCAAAAGGTCGATCCACCTCCAACAACATTTTTAGTGGTCTGGCAATTTTTTAGAAGTCCTTGACAAATATGCAATAGAAACCGACATGTTCTAAAAAGTTTCTCAAAGTCTTCACATTCATTGGGGGCGGAAACTTCTCAATTGTCTCGATCTTAGCTCGATCAACTTCTAGGCCAATCTTAGAAACCTTGTGGTCAAGAACAATTCCTTCAGTCACCATGGAATACAATTTTTCCCAATTAAAAACCAAATTTGTGTCTTCACACCTTTTTAAGATTTTCTCAAAATTCTCCAAGCACACTTCTCATATCTTTCCGTAGACTGGAAAATCGTCCATAAATATCTCAACATAATCTTTGAGATAATCTGAGAAGATGGCCATCATGCACTTTTGAAATGTGCTAGGTGCATTGCACATTCCAAATGGCATGCGACGAAAAGCGAACGTCCCATATAGGCATGTAAACTTTTTTTTTCTTGAACTTCTGGTGTGATCATAATTTGTTTGTACCCCACATAGCTGTCTAGAAACAAAAATAGTAATTTCTCGCTAGTCTATCAAGCATTTGATAAATAAAAGGCAAGGGTAAGTGATCTTTTTTTGTCGCAGCATTGAGTTTCTGGTAATCCATGCAGATTCTCCGATCGATAACTGTACGCGTTGGTATTAGTTCATTGCTATCATTGGGAACGACTATCATTCCCCTTTCTTTGGCACACACTACACTAGGCTGACCCACGTGCTATCTGAGATGGGGTAGATAATTCCAGCATCCAACCATTTGATGATTTCTTTTTTGACCATTTCCTTCATTGCAAGTTTCCACCTGCATTGAGTTTCAACTGAGCCCTTCTGACCCTCTTCCAATCTAATTTTATGCGTGCAATATGATGGGCTTATTCTTGTAATATCAGCAAGGGTCCACCATATGGCTTTGCTGTACTTTTTTAACACCTCAAGAAGGGCTGCTTCTCTTTCCTTGGTAAGCGTGGATGATATGATGACTGGCAAGGTTTCATTTTTTTCCCAGGAAAGCATACTTCAAATGGGCTGGTAACACCTTTAGTTCTAGGACTGGAGGTTGTTCCAGAGAAGTTTTATCCAATTATTTTTCTTCCTCCTCATTCTGCAGTTCACAAATTTTCTATATCACGGTCATCGCATTACATGATTCAACTGCGGTGTATGCCTCCTCCTCTGATTCTTCATCTGATTCCCAATCAAAGCTGCAGGGCCATTCCTCATCTACATCGCATGAGTGTGCTTCATCCAGGTAGCTCATTGCCTAAATGATGTTGAACTTTAGCTTTTGACCATTGACATTCATTGCAATCTCTCCTTTGTGCACATCGATCTGAGCTCACTTAGTGGAGAGAAATGGTCGTCCCAAGATAATAGGGACATCTTTATCAGCTTCATAATCGAGTATGATGAAGTCTGCATGAAGGATGGATTTATCAACCTTGACAAACACATCTTCTAACTTTCCTTCCAGATGAACAAGCGATCGGTCTGTTAATTGGAGGGTCACTAATGTGGGCGTGAGTTCTCCAATCTCCAATTTTTGACAATTGACAGGGGCATTAGGTTTATGTTTGCCCCTAGATCGCATAATGCATGCCCAATATAAATTCCTCAGATTGAGCAGGGTATCGTAAAACTTCCAGGATCTCTCATTTTGGAGGAATGATCGCGTTGCTGATTTGAGTTAGAGCCACAATCTTGTACTTCCATGTGCTTCTTTTCTTGGATATAATATCTTTTAAGAACTTAACATAAGTGGGCATTTGCTCTATTGCCTCAACAAAAAGAATGTTTGAAGGAACTCGTTTGAGGAGAACCTTGAGCGGAAGCGAATTGTCCAAATTCCATTAATTATGAAATATAAACTTTACAGTAAACATACAAATAGATATGCATTTACATTAAACTACAATATGCTTTTACAAAAAAAAAGTTTCAAGATACATTACATTTGAAGACCTTTTTTTCACGTATCCCTTGAACAATCACGAACCCAACAACTTTTTGATGACCTTCTTTAAGAAACCTCAAACAGTAACTCGGACACGACCACAAAGAGTCCTTGATATTCTTGGGGGTGAGAACCCAAGAGTGGTAGACTCTGACTATTTTAGTTAGGAGGGATAGTTTGAGTGGAGGAGGTAGAAGATTGAGAGAACTCTCAAGAACACAAGAATACAGAACTTTTCTACAAGTTTCTCAATCATCCAGTAAATTGCAAAAACGTTAGTCGTAGAGGAAGAAGCGAAAACAACTTTTCTTTTATTCCTCTTGTCATAAAATTAATAACCACCCACTAAGTGGTTGGAGAGAAAAGACGGAGAAGTTATTATTTAAATAATAATAAAATAACATAAATAAATATGATATCTAACATATCATATTACATATATACTAAATTATATGTTATATCAAATATAACATATAACCTGTAGTTTTAATATTGTATCGCATACAATATAAGCTATAGTTTCTTTTCTCTATTTTATAGAGCTTAATATAAATCATATTTATATAAATTTAACAACTATGAATCACATTCATAGAAAATATATTTGAATCTCATTCAAATATTTATTTCCTCCAATTAAACTATAATGTATTGAATACATTATAACAATTATATAACATATAATTAAATCAATTTAATTATATCATATATAATTAAATCCCTCGTATTAATTTGAACAATTCAAATTAACCCAAAAATTGATTATCAACTAAACCCTTTTGATCTACCAAGGGGATTTTATGGACCTATAACTGAAGCTCCCATGGTATATGTAAAATTAATTAAACTCTTTAATTACATTATTCACCATCCATTAATTTTCGGGCACTCCACTAAAGATCGACAGCTGCACTCCTCGCACTACAAATATATTTCTATATCTATTGGATATAACCAATCAACAGTACAATGACCCTATACAAATTGCTCGTAATTACAACTATGCCAAATTATCGTTTTGTCCCTGTAGTTACATCTAACTCCTTAAGTACCATTGATCCCTCTAATGAACAATAGATCATAGTCCTACTATAACTAAACCTCTCTCGGGCCAGGAGAGGGTGTGGCACTACATTATCAAGATCTGAAATAAGTCCTTAAGGGAGCAGTTTATCTATTTACCCCTGTTTCAAGGAAGGAGTGAATTCCATCTTGTGTAGCTGTGTTCCCAGCTCCCCAATTAGATGCATCCCCAAAATGGTAAACTTGTTGAATTGACGATCTAGCCACTCTCACCCATACAAATCAAGGACCTCCCTCATAGACAAGAGTTCACAACTCATTCAGGATTAAGGTCATGTTACCTATGGTCATCCTGGTGAAATATAAGTCTCTATTATGAACAAAATTATATAATGAGACTAAACATTTCGTGGTCCGGTCTTATACAAGCTTCGTTGTATAGAATATCACCGCTCGCATGTCTAATACATAAATGATTAGGATCAAGTCATTTGTAGCATTTTACAACAATTGCAACACCTACAAAGCGGACCATACTCATAATGTTACCAGGATAAGGTACCCAGCCTTATCCATCTACTATAGACCATTTAGGTTATCACTTAAACATGATCCACTCGTATGTCACCACATACATGTTTAAGTTTACAACGATAATCTTGGATATTAGTTTATTGGTTTGTGGTTAATGCAACTAAAATATCACATATTTTATAGACAAAGTGAATAAAATATCATATATTTTATTAATCATATAAAGAGTTTATTCATACAATGCTTACAAACTATAGGACCTTATGAGATTTAGGGCATCAGCCCCAACAACATTGATATGTAGCTGTTTCAATATTCCCACGAAGTGTTAGTATTGATTTTCATCGCTTTTCTTCTTTTTCAGCTTTTGTGGAAATGGTGGTGGTTGCACTCCTTGGGTTGTTGATGATGTAGGAGTTGTTGTGGTCATTTCCTCTTGTTCTTGTTCTTCCTTATGAACACTTTCCTCAGATGCATGATCTTTGCCTTGTTGAATTTTAGATTCTTCATGCGATCTTCTTTTTACAGCCTCTGCTGTCATGCGTCCACTTCATAATGTGACCGCTTGACATTATTCCTTGCCTTTGTTTCTCATATGGTGAGGAATTTCTATGGTGCTGGGAAGTGCTCCTTGTTTCTTGTTCTTCAAATCTCCTGTAATCTAGCCCATTTGTACTTCAAGATTACGAATGAATGTTGCTTGATTTTGAAGAACTGTTTCATTCTTTTGAATATATTCCTTCAGTAAATTTTCGAAAGAAGGGGATGAGGATGACTGAGATGAATTGGATGTCTGCTGAAGTTCGTCTGGTCTTTATTGAAACCCCAATGGTCCATCTTTATAGGAATTGTGAGTATTGACTTGTGCTTGTTGGTGATTACCTCCAAAGAGAAATTCAGATGCTTTCTCCAACCAGGATTATATGGGTTGGAGAAATGATTTTTTTAATGAAGTAGAAAGATTGAGGATTACATGGGCATTCCTCGAAGGAATGAGGTTCTTCAAAAAGGATAGAACTTCTGTTGTTCATTTGGGAAATCGCATTCACTTGCCTGTCTTTTGTGCCGGTCTTGGTCATGCTCATCGCCTGTAGCAAGTTTGTCATCGCATAAACTTGAGTCTGCAGAGATGTGATAGCGTCATTGTTCTGGGTTTTTTTAGTTCTTGACCCATATTCATTTTCCTGCCAATCTTCGTGATTCTTTGAGATCCGATCCAATATATTATTGGCCTCAATGTAAGTTTTGTCTAGAAGTCCACCTGTCGCCACAACATTCACAATGGTCTACGATCTTGAGTTCAAGCCATAATAAAATATTTCCATCTGAAGACAATCAGGGAGTCCATTATGCGAACAGTCCCCAACTAATCTTTTGAATATCGCCCACGCATCGCTAAGCGTTTCTGATTCTCCCTACTGAAAGTTTGTGATTAACTGTTTCCTCTTTACATTTTCTGTTAGTGGGAAATACTTTTTCATAAACTTCTCTACTACTTGTTACCATGAAGTTATCTCTCCTGGTTCAAGTGATTAAGTATATTTTCTAGCTTTGTCGTATAGTGAAAATGGAGATAGTGTAAGACAGACTTCCTCTAGTGTGATATTTGGGAATACAAAGTTGTTGCATATTTCGATGAAACTTCTCAGGTGAGCATGGGAATCTTAACCGCGTCTTCCCCCAAATTGACTGGCCAGTTGAATCATTTGAAGCATTACAGGATTCATTTCAAATCTTGTTCCATCCAAGGTTGGTCCCATGATTCCTAGAGAGAAATCATATAAGTTGGATGACGTATAGTCCCTGATGGGTCTATTGCGATCATTTGCCAACAAAATTGGGTTGGCAATTGCTTCATTGTGATTATTTTCCTCTCGTAGTTCCTCGAGGTGGTTCTGCTATTCGGCCATCCTACGAGCTCTGTTTTGTCTTATTCTTTGGTTGGCTCTCTATCTTCTGCAAAAAGTTCTCTCTATTTCTTAGTCGTATACGAGCTCAGGAGTATTTCCTTCGCTGATACAGCATTTATGCCTTTCTCGCAGTCAAGGTAAAATACTCCAGAAAGTCGAGGTCTAAAAAGATCAACAAAAATAGCTTTAGCACACTTAGTTACTGTAATCTCCCGCAACGGCGCCAAAAACTTGATGCATTCTATACATGCACTGAAATAATAATGCTTATAAGATTTAATGCTCAATTTTCTTTAGTCAAACCCAAGAGAAAATTTGACTAAAGTTCCTGGTGAATCTAGGGTTGAATGCAGGGATTGCTTATAAGTGCGTGATGAAACTAAAAATATGATCTTAGCATGAGTTAAAATGTTCAGAGAGGTGATTGAATAAGCTAACTTAAACCTAAATATGCAATGGGAATTATGTCTAAAATAAAGCAGTGTGAGTTCGAATGCGATATGAGGGTTGAGAAGGATTTTTACTAACTCTTTCTAAATAACTAGATGAAATATGTTATCAAGCTATACACTCAATGCTACGACCAGCACTTCTCAGTGTTCTTTACCACATTATCTTATCTCTAAGATGCATGCGATAGGTGTAATATTCAGAGAATATACTTATTTCTAAGGAACATTTTTTCATGTTTTATGAGGTCCTAATCGATTTCAAACTTAGATTGATTGTACTTAGAACAATTTCTCAATTGATTCTAGCAACAAATATAAGCATGCATACAACAAGTTGATCGCATGATTTCTCCAGTTATTTAGTCGTGTTAGCTATAACCTTCTCAACCCATGAAGCGTTTTAGCTATGCAGGATATTGATGAAAAAGGTAGACAAGATATATAACAAACATGTATTCATACTGCAAATCTGAATTTTTCAATACAAGAAATACAATACAAATATACAAAACAAAGAGAACGGGTGAGAGAGTCAAGCCGTGGTTCACAATGTCTTGCTTCCTCCGGCTCGTTTTATAGCTGCTTCACTTAGATGATTGAACAGTATTATCTTCTTCTCTCCTTAGAATCCTAAGCTCTCACTAAGAAGTTTCTATGGAAAAATGGTAGGGGTTTCTAGCAGAATCCCTTCTTAAGGTATTCTTCTCGTCTCCTACAATGTATCCCATGATATATGCAACGATGTAGAATCGTCCTTGTTTGCATGGGTATTTATAAGCATTCATGAGCACTTCTTTTCTCAAACTTTGATTGTGTTGATGGGACACATTAACTTCCATATCCTGTCATGCCGTCTGTAACGTGTCAGGGGTTCATTGAATCTTCAACAAAGTTTTCTTATGAGCCACCAACGCAACTTGTGATGTGACACCCACTGCCCATGTCATGTCATATCACAACGCTTATAGCTTATGCGATCATCTTTCCTTTTCTTCTCTGGCAATTCTTGATTTGATCGCATCAGTACGTATGCAATTGCACGATCATGAGACTACTGGAGGATATTTTGCACAGAAGTAGCGAAATTAGTCTGAAATTTATATAATTTATGCGTTAGAAGTATGTGATCACATGCTTCACTTTTTGTATAGATATATTGGTAAACATTATCTAAATTTCATGCCTTTGTCTTATTATTTTAAATGAAAGAGATACAATAACTTATATTTCTACAAGTTATCAAATCGATCTAGATGCTTCAATAAATGTCATGCCTTTTCATGTTTATGAAGACCTAAAACTAAATGACCTTCAAAAAATGAATGTTTGCATACAACTAGCCGATAAGTCATATTTCAACCTCTAGGCTATACAAAAAATGACCTTCAAAAAATGGATGTTTTGTTAAGAGTTGGTGAATTAGTCTTTCTTCTTGATTTTTATATTTTGAAAATGAATGTACCATATTCTACTTTTTCTTCTAACATATTACTTGCTAGACCGTTCATGAAAAAAAAAAAAAAAAAAAAACTAGAATCGATATAGATAAAAGGTCTTTATCAGTAAAATTTGATAGAGAGGTAAAGTCTTTCAACATTTATGATGCCATGAAATTTCTAGCAGAGTATTTGTATCTTTACTCTATAGATACATGTGATATGTTTGATGAATTGTTGTTTTCAATGATTATAATTTGGATTTTTTGGTTACCCTTTCCATCGATGTTGATGATGATGACTCTTCGATTGACTCTTTGTTTACTTCTAATGATGTTGATTTGAATGATAATTCTTTTAATAATGATGTTGTTGAATCTCAGGTATAAGGGATCGAGCTTAAGACTTTTCCTTCACACCTCAAGTATGTCTTCCTTGGAGAAGAAAAAGCCTTTGCAGTGATCATATCTAGAGAACTCACGACTTCTCAAGAATGCACTCTAGTGGAAACATTGAAGAACTACAAGAAAGCAATTGGTTGGACATTGGATGATAACAAATGGATAACCCCTTCCTTTTGCATGCACAAAAATATTATAGAGGACAAAGTCACCTCAAAGGAGACTAAATCCAACGATGAAGGAAATTGTTCACAAGGAAGTCCTCAAGCTCCTTGAAGCCAAAATAATATACCCAGTCCTAGATAGCCAATGGGTAAGTCCGATACATGTGGTATCGAAGAAAACCGAAATGATCATTGTAAAAAATCGAAGAAGGTGAGATGATTCCAATGAGAGTAAAAAATGATTAGAGAATGTGTATAAATTTCAGAAAACTTAATGAGGTAACAAAAAAGGATCACTTTCCTATACCTTCATTGACCAAATGGTTGAACGACTCGTCGGGAAGCCATATTTTTGTTTTCTTGACGATTTCTCAGGATTCTATCAAATACTAATAGCACATAAAGATCAAGAAAATACCATGTTTACGTACACTTATGGTACATATATATTTAGGAGAATGCCATTTGGGCTATGTAATACCCAAGGTACATTTCAATAATGTATGATGAGTATATTCTCTGACTATGTAAAAAAGTGCACAGAAATTTTTATGGATGACTTCACTATGTATGGTAATTCTTTTGAAGATTTTGAATTTGATTTTAAAATGTTGCATAGAAACAAATTTACTTTTGAATTATGAAATATGTCACTTCATGGCCTCTCAAGGAATTGTTTTAGAACATCTTATGTCATCAAAAGGCATAGAATTAGATAAAGCAAAAATAAATGTCATTGCTAACCTTCCCTATCCTAAAAACATTAGGGAAGTGCGCTCTTTTCTTGGTAGTGCAGGATTCTACTGGAGGTTCATTAAAGACTTTTCAAAAATTGCACTTCCTTTGCCAAGCCTACTTAAAAAGGATGTCTTATTTGATTTCAACGATGAATGCAAGAAAGCCTTTGACAAGCTTAAAAAGAAGTTGACTTCAACTCCAATCCTCTAACCACCTCGATGGGACTTGCTATTCAAGATCATGTGTGATGCTAGTAACCTAGCAGTTGGGGGGTATTAGAACAGAGAGGTGACAAGAAGTGCCACATGATCTGTTTTGCATCAGGAACTCTCAATTCACCTCAAGTCAATTATTCGACCACAAAAAAGGAATTTCTTTCCATTATTTTTTTCTTTAGATGAATTTAGATCTTACATTCTTGGTTTTCCAATCACTATTTACACTAACCACGTTGCTTTCGGGTACCTTATGACGAAGAAAAAATCCAAGCCCAGACTTGTAAGATGGATCCTTCTTTTGTAAGAGTTTAACTTCGTCATCAAAGATAGAAAAGGATCCGAGAATTATGTGGTTGACCACCTAAGCCGAATAATGCAAGAACAAGAGTTAATTCCAATTAAAGAAGACTTTCCTGATGAACATCTTTTCAAGGTATTTGCTTTCCTACTGTGGTATGCCGATATGGTAAATTACCTTTTCACTGGTAAGTTTCCCTTTAACATGTCTTCATCTAGAAGATCTAAACTCAAAAATTACTCTAAATACTTTGTATGGGATCCTCCTTATCTATGAAATTTTTTTTTTCAAATCAAATAATTAGGAGATATGTCCCTAACGAAGAGTTTGGGCCTGTTTTTTCGCTTTGTCACGAGCATGCATGTTGAGATCATTTTAGTCCAAAACGAACTGCTAGAAATTTTTTTGACTCAAGACTATTTTGGAATTCACTTTCGGCCGATTCATATGCATATTGCAAGTCTCGTGAAAAGTGTCAAAAATCCAGATCTTTTTAAAAAAGAAATGAAATGCAACTTAATTCCAATCTTGTTTGTGAAATATTTGACCTATGAGGCTTAGATTTCATGGTCCATTCGCTTATTTGTTTTGCTATCTATACATTTTACTTGGAGTAGATTATATTTCCAAGTGGGTTGAAGCAATCCCACTAAAATAAATGATTCTTTTATTGTTTCAAAATTTCTCAAAAATCACATCATTTGTAGATGTGGAATTCCTAGGGCCATTATAATCGACTAAATAACACATTTTTGCAATAAGACCATAGAGGCATTATTGATGTACGGAGTACACCACCGTGTTACAATCCCGTATCATCCTCAAACAAATGGCCAAGCGAAAATTTCCAATAGAGAAGTGAAAAACATTCTAGAAAAGACGGTCAACTTGATGATGCGCTTTGGGCTTATAGAACCGCTTTTAAGACACCCATAAGAACAACCCCGTATAGAATTGTATATGGTAAGGCATGCCATCTTCCAGTAGGGGTTGAACAAAAAGTGTATTAGGCGGTAGAACAATTTAATTTGAATCTTGCCCAAGCTGGAAAGGAAAGACTCTTAGAATTACAACAATTAGAAGAATTAAGACAAGTTTCTTATGAAAATTCAAAAATTTATAAAGAGAAAACCAAATTTTTTCATGACAAAGACATAATATGAAAGGACTTCAAAATAGGACAGAAAGTTTTACTTTACAATTCTAGATTACAATTAATGCCTGAAAAACTTAAATCCAAATAATTAGGTCCTTTTGAAATTACTAATGTTTTCTCGTCTGGTGTAGTTGAGATAAAAAGTCTTGAAATAGGAAAGACTTTCAAGGCGAACAGGCACAAACTTAAAATCTTCAATGAAGGGCATGTAAATAAAGTCCAATTGGGCTTGCATTTAACTAATCCCTCATACACTTGATACCCTCTTCACCAACGTTGAACAAACGAAGCTAAAAATTTGCAAAATAGGACAAATTTCCTCTTTCTTTTCATTTTTCATTTCAATTTTTCAATTTTCTTCTTCTTCTTTCTTCTTTCTTTTTCAATTTTCTTTCACGTACATTAGAATTTTCTTTATACTTTTCTTTGACTACCTTCATGTAATTACTTGTTCTTGAATGTTCTTGTTGAGATTTTGGATAAAATTGATTGAAAATGAATTGACAACTCAATTTTGATCAATTTTTGTATGCAAAATTACATGGTTCTATAATAAAATTGTAATTAGGTTGCCAAAATTAGTAATCTTGATAGAAACTTGGACTTCTTTTCCTATTTTCTTGAAAGAACTTACTAATTGAGAACATCCATACAATTAATCTTGAATTTTGAATTTTTTGATTTCAAGAATTGTCATAGTTAAGAAAATCCATGAGTTTAATGCAATTTAAAGATTAATTGTGGAATGTCTTTAGGAAGCAATTAAGAATTGTCATAGTTAAGAAAACCCATGTGTTCGACGATCAAGAAAGAAGTTGAGATACCTTCAAACCCGAGCTTGACATTTCACACAATTGTTATTTTCTCATTACTCTACTTGCATTTACTTCTTTTTTTTTTTTTTTTTTTTTTTTGTGCACCCTTTTAATCATACTCTAAATCCACATCCAAACCTCCCCCTCTTTTCATTACCTTTGAATTTTAACAATATTTTCTACGAACTCTGTCAGCTCTCTGTGGATCAATCTCTCTCACTTATTCTACAAGTTAAAAAGGAACGGTATAAATTTATTTGACCAAAAGGGACATGACAAACCTTGCGCAATCACTATGAAAAACGTATGATTTTAAAAATCCCAAAAATTCTGTGAAATATCCACTTCCTATGCCTTTTTTTTTTACGTTTTACTTTAAAGAAAGCACATTAGTTAATTTTTTTTAATAAATGTCAAAGTATGTAAAAGTTACAAGTGTTAAAGTATCATAGATTTTGTAGTAGGGCTTACTCATATAAGTGTAAGAACGAATATATAGCACATGAATAGGCTGAAAAATAATGCTTGAACATTGATGCTCTAAACTTGGTTGTATATTTCAACTTATTGAAATTTAGAAATACAGAAGAAAGGTGAGAGCAATAGAAGTAGTGTTAAGTTTCATTTATAAATAAATATTTCTTCCTATGAAATAAGTTGATATTTCAAATATAATATCTATCTATAGAAACAACCTCTGTAAGGTGTCCAATAGTCAGATCCTGTGTTCTCTCTATAGACTTGGGGAGTACATGAAATTGGAACTAAACAAAGCCCTCTGCTCCTTAGGTCAAATTTTCCTTCCCCTTTACCTTCTTTTCTCTCCAAGCTTTGCCATGGATCCTGAAAGGTATAAAATGTTACAACTAATCAAAATTTGTATAATCTATTATTATTATTATTATAAAAAAAATACTTTTTAGAATTGAATTCTTCTTTTACTTTCAATTTATAACAAATTTCAGTTCTAGAATTTAAAATTTTCAATGATTCAATCGTTGTAATGAAAAATATTATTAAAATTTTATGTGTTTTTTACGAGGGTAGATTGATATACTTATTAGGAATTGAATATATGAGTATAAATTGAAAGAGTAAGTCGTTACCGTGTGAAATTCACCCACTCTTTTGATGGAATTTTCTACAATTGGAGTTTTGAATTGTTTCAAAACTTTTGTATAGTTCATAATTCTCAGCTAATGAAGTTTACAACTAAATTATAACATAATTAAAATACAAAAGCAAAATTATTATAAATTAAAATTCAGAGAAAAAAATTTGTTACTGATATAAACATTTCAATGTCCAAAAAAGGGTCTTTAAACTATCTTTTACTTCAAATGTGAGGGTAAGTAATTTCCAGCCTTCATTTTTAAATATAGAAAAATAAAATAAAATATTTACAAAATATAATAAACTTTTAAAACTATCAATGATAGATGCTGATAGATACTGGTAGACTTCGTATCTATCAGTGATATTGATATACATTGATAGAAGTATATCAATGTATATTAGCGTCTATCATTGATAGTTGTAGAATTTTGCTATATCTTGTAAATATTTTAAACAATTTTACCATTTGAAATAATTTCTCTTTGATTAATGATATAATGTTTAATTTTAGGGTAATTACAATTGGTAGCATCTTTAGGAATAATAACTAGATGTATAATAGCAGCTTAAAAAATTGTAAATATAGCAAAATCTAATATCAATGATAAAATCTTTTGGATGATATAGTATATACCGATACACTATCTAAATTTCGTCATGTGTTGTAATTTTTTTATATTATGCTATATCTTTAACCTCTCTTTATTTTTTTTTTCCATAAAATATTGTTTAAAAATGGAAACAAGAAATGTAATAAGTAGCCTACCTTATAAGAATTCGTCTTCATGTATGGATTGCTCAGTAGCTGAAATATGGAAGGCGAAACAAATTTTAAGCACTGACAAACGTTTTATAATATATAAAGGTAAATTGCATTATATGACAAATATTTTTTAAAAAACCAAAACCATGACTTCAATTTTTTTATAATTGCAGATGTAATAATCACATAGAAATCAGATAGCAATCACATAACAATTATATAGAAGTCAGATAACAATCAAATTTTCAAATAGAATTTTTTTTACATATTTGCAAAAAAGTAAAACTTAAAGACATGCGCTCAATTTTCATCCCGACATCACAGATATTCTTATCCCTTCCCTTCCTTTATTTTTATTATTTTTTTTTTTTTTATCTTTAATTGAGAAATAGTAAGATTATGTATTTGGTGCTCCCAATAATAGAAGGGAGATACCATCTTAGTTTCCAATCATTATTTCACATAAAGTTAATATCATATGATTTAAGTTTTATGTATCCAAAGTACTGACATAGAACATATAAAAGCATAAAAGACCAAAACATGGAAAGTGGCACTGAAACAAAAGCTAAAGCTAGATCTACAATAATAACTAGGAGAATGAAAAAAATTTCAAATCCAAAAAAACTTGGGTGCATACTGATGTCTAGTTTCCTATTGTATCCAATTATCATAGGATAATTAAATTTTTTTAAAAAATATTAAAAAATTATTTTTGAATAATTTAAATGATAAGTCAGTACAAATATTTTAAAATATAACAAAATGTCACTGTGTATAAGTGACTGACAATGATAGATTACGATAGACATTTATCACTGGACATAGATCGCGATAGACATCTATCATATACTAATAGATTCTTATTGTGGTCTATCGAGATTTATCTCTACTAGAAAGTGATATTTTGTTATATTTGGAAATAGTTTACCTAGTTTTTTGAATTATGGTTGAATTTTTATATTTAATACATTTTTTTATTTAAAAAAAGGGAAAAAGAGAGAAAATAATGCGAACCTGGACTTGCTCTTGTAGAAACTTTATGTATCCAATGGTTTCAGTTAGAACCGACGCCGTATCAGTCTGAAATGAAGTTAAAGAATTTTTCATGTGGAAAATAAAAAAGAAAAAAAGAAAATAAAAAAGTTGAAAATAACATAAAATTGAAATGAAGCAAAAGTCAAATTCACCTTTCCAAATGGCGACACAATTTGCTGAAGGGCCGTTATCCTGTCTCCAATTTTGACCTTTGGTTGTTGTATCTATAAATTATAACAAAATAATTAACATTCTAAACTTTTTTTTAAAAAAAAATTCATAATATATTAAAATTATGTCAAAATAAATTCATAAAATGAGTTAAAATAAACAGGTTCAGTTTATCATTAATATCATCAAATCTCACATTCCTATTATTCAATATATTTCACATTCCTTTTTAGACAATAACTTAGTATTTTCTACTTTAGAATCTACATCGTACTAATGATAATTTAAACATAGTTTAAACACATTCAATCATTATCTTAAATTAGAGATTTTTAAAATTTATTATAAAATAAAGTCAACTAAATTAATAATTCGTTCCATTTACAATTGATGCAGGATAACGTGTATTACGTCAAATTCATGATTAAACAAGAAAAATTTATCCATAAAGTTTAGTAAAAAGTGTCAAGAACATAATTCTATTTTCAAGAATATTTTAAAAAGATGTCTATTATCATCTATAAAATACCTATTTATAGTCATACAAGAAAATAAGAAATAATTAATTAACTTCTAACTACTAATTAAACTAAATTATATTAATAATATAACAATTCTTCCCATCGAACCGTGTCGGAGATTTTATTATACAAACGGTTAACATTAACCAAGAAGATTTTAAAATAGATTAATAAATAAAACATGCATATCGTGGGATAGGATATGCAATAGGTTAGCATTTTCAACTCTAAGAATTAAGTACATAGCATTATTTTTAAAAAAGTTATAAAGGTAAAAAAATCCATCGGTGATAGATTTTTACTAGTAATAAACTCTATTGTTGACTTCTATAAGTGATATAGTCCATCACTTATAGATTGCAAAAGTTAGATATCAAATTTCCTAGATATACTAATTATTCTGTATTGTGTTATATCCTTTAATATTTGGAATCTGATTAATTATATTTGCCATTGTTATATATATATAGGGACGAGCATCGGTCAGTAGGAGTCGATTTTTCAATCAAACCACCATCAAACTGAGTATGGTCGTTTTAGTAAATTGGTCGGTCGGTTTGGTTTATTCTTAAGATTTTTTTATACAAACACAAACCAATCCCTCTATTTCTCCGATCGACCGACTTCGATTCAGTCGGTCGACTCGATTTTTTGGTCTATTATGCTCACTCCTATATATATATATAGATATATACTGAGTCAAAATGATGTTGAAATTGAAATACATAAAATATAAGTTAGATATATGTAGACCTTATTAGATGCTGGAGTTGAATTATCTTGCTTAGCCTTTTTGGTGGAAGTTTCAGAAGATTCTTCGGACCTTTTCTTCTTCCCTTCGCTCAAAACTCCACTTCCTCGTCCACTAATTCTTGTCTGCAATTTCATTTCAATAAATTCAAACATTCTCATAACTTTTTCCACTCCATTTTTTTTCCTTCTACTTCATATTCACATTGCAACTAAATTCAATTCAATTACTGGTCTAGTTCTACTTTGATTTTACCAGTGAAAATTAATTAAAAATGATCGAAAGTAAATGCATTTCTTACTCGATCCATTATAGTTAAGTGGGGTTATTATATATGAACATGTTTAATGCCTACTCTTAAAAGATTATTTTATATTGATATAGAATTTTTCAATCCACTTTTGATTTTAAATTCTTTAAAAGCACTAAGAAGAACAAACTTATTTTTAATCCTAGCTGCCAAACACACTACTAGGCCATATATGGGAGATAAAATAGACCAAAAACCAAAAAATATATTCAAGCTAAGGTTTCATTTGATGATATGTAATTTAAAAAAAAAGTACAAATATTAGTTTATTTTTAAATATTAAATATTAAAGAAAGATTTTTTAAACCACTTGCTTGAATTTCTAAATTCCCACTAAGATTTAATTTTTCCCTTTAATATAATGTACAAAACAAATAAATTGTCAAAATAATAATAATTAAGAAAAATAATAAAATAATTAAAAGCATTTAATTTGCTTACCGGCGAAGAAATTTGGTGAATCTGCTTCTTACTATCAGCAGACAAATTCAATGACGACTTGAAACAAGGATTATTACTCCAACCATTGATACCAACCACCGATTTAGCCAGTCGTCCATTAAATGAAATATAATCCCCATAATTTTGATTATGAATCGACCTTCTAGGTATGCTCGAATCAAATGGGTCGAGTCCAGGGTCGGGCACGGTCCCATCTGGCTCGAGCACCTCATGGGTTGGTACAGTTGTAGCTCGGAGATGGTCGTGTTGGTCTTCCATCAAGTGTCGTAGTTGTGCATCTTGTCTCGGAAGAGCAATGGACCACGTGTTTACAAGATTTGAAAGCTTCAAAAACCTCTCATTTTGGAGCATGTGAGTGTGGGACGTTGTAAGAAGTCCGTTATTGTTATTGTTGTTGTTATTGGTGAAGGTTTGAAAAGTGTCATCCCAATTGTTGTTGTTTGTTGTGTCCATTTTTTTAAGGTAATCGCTACATGCGGTGGGTTCGAAGATTCCGGCGGTGGACATGCTTCTTGAGGATATTGTCTCAAGAAAATTCGCTTCTATATCTTCTTCGTTGCTTTGTAATTCCACATCGTTTCCTATGTTCCTACATAAATTAAAATTAATAATAGTAATTCCACAAAATTATATACACATATATTTAAGATTATCTAGGTATATGCATGGTGACTTCAAGCTACTCCATTATACCAAATTAAAGATTTCTTTTACCATTAAGATACTTCGGTCATGTTTAGTAATCATTTGATTTTTGGATTTTAGATTTTGAAAAATAAACTATAAAACACACATTTCAAAACAAACGTCTTGATTTTTTATCTACATTTTACTAATAAACCAAATTTTGAAAACTAAAAAATAATAATTTTTTTAAAATTTGTTTTTTTGAATTTAGCTAAGAATTCAACTCTTTTACATAAGAAAGATCTATATCATTGATTGAGAGGAAAAAAAAATGATTATTAAAAACCAAAAACCAAATTATTGGGTGCCCTTCAAATTTCTAGTCGTTTTTTAAAACTACTTGCATAACTTAAAAAAAATGTGAAAACACATAATATAAAATCAAATGGTTATTGGAGAAGGATTAAGAAGGTTGAAATCGTTATGGAGTATGACTTAAAGGAAGAAAGAAAAGAGAAAACTTACAACAAAACTTGGGTCCAGTGGTGATTATGATCAGAAGGATGATGAAGAAGGTGATTAGAGGTGAGTGAAGAGTGATTGGAAGCGTTGGTAAAGGAAGAATCGTCTTCACAAGAGGAATTAGAATTAGGGTTTTGGAGAAGCCAATGTGAATTATAAGAAAGCGAAGGATGGTGATGATGTTGATTATGGTTAATATCCCACCAGTTTTGTGGTGTTGAATTTGAGGTCGCAACAGAGCTTTCGGTGCACTCCTCTGCCATTTCTTCTTCTTCTTCTTCTTTCTTAAGCTTTCTTCTTATTTGGTTGAGTTTTTGAGAGGGGAAAAGTGAATTATAAGGAAGAAGAATGAAGGGGGTTGGTATTGTTTACATTCAATATTATGGTGACGTATGTGGGTATGTGTGTGTTTGTGTATTGGTAAATCAATTGGATAATATTTTGACGTGTTTGGGGTGTTGAGTTGGTTATCATATGAGTTATAATAATTTGTGTTTGGGTGATAATTTTGGTATTTAATCTGTAGCTTTTATAGTCTGTAAGTTATACTAATCTGTATTTGAGATGTTGAACTAGTTATGATAGTTTGTAACTTATAATAATCTTTTGGGGTGCATGTTATTTGAAATAGTACCAATTGTAGTAAAGAGAAAAAGAGAGGATGAGTAGAAAATAGCAAACACCGTAACAAATAGTAAATATTATAACAAATAATATTTAAAATAGTAATATTGTAGTTAACTGTGAGTTATAATAATTGAAAACACTAAGGTTATAATAGGGGTAGTTGCAAATATAACAATCAGGTCCAAACTATTTGTAGATATAACACAGTGCAAAATATTTGTAAATATAGTCAAATTTAGATTTTACTTTCAAAGTCTATCAGTGATAGTTCACATCACTAGTAGGAGTCTATCAGTGATAAACTATATCATTGGTAAGAATCTATCAATAACGTGGTGTATCACTGATTGTATTTGCTATATTTGCAGTTCTCTAAAAATGTTG
The DNA here is from genome assembly GCF_009727055.1 of Benincasa hispida. Taxonomy (NCBI): domain Eukaryota; kingdom Viridiplantae; phylum Streptophyta; class Magnoliopsida; order Cucurbitales; family Cucurbitaceae; genus Benincasa; species Benincasa hispida. The sequence goes on along the minus strand of NW_024064858.1, from coordinate 617,984 downwards.
TTATATACGTGATGATTATCCTTAAAAGTACTACCGAATATAATTACCCTAATAATTGAAAATACCAACTATTATAATTGGAATAGCCGCACCTCACCTTGTTAAAGTTGGGTGCCCAAATACCTATTTAAGTGCAATTGAGGTACGCTCATTTTCATGTATCTACTTCAATCAGAAAAAGAAAAAAAAAATAATATATATATTTAAAAAAAGTGCAACATGCACTTATTTCTATACATCGCAGTCTCATCATACACAAAAAAATAAAAAATAAAAATAAAATATTTAAAGATAGATGTAAAAAGAACTTGTTATGTAATAAACTATGATTGGACAATTTGGCGGTAGGTACAAAGATGAGTGTACGTAGCAGGGGATGTATTAAGTAACATATCTTTTTTTCAAAATAGAAATATTTTACCGTATGACAATTTGTGATTGAACAATTGAATAAAATAAATAAATACGGATGCAACTGGGATATACCCAAATATTTTTTTTTGGTATCAATTATAGAGGGGACAATAAAAAATGCTCATTGAGTTATTCCACTAACTTTCGTGGGGGATATTATAAATATTAATGCTAACTGGGGGCCAGCAAAAGAGACTCTTGCCCTTTCCACAGTTGCTATTGTTTCTTCGACCAGTTTTTTTCTTTTGGGTTTTAATTTTTTTTTTTTTCCTTGCGCGTGTGATTGTAAAGCAATTTTTTTGGTGTGGATAAGGACATTGCCACTACTGCTTAATTCTAAAGTCGCCCCAAGTAAATTATGTGAGGAAATTAAATACAACTTAATTCTAGGGTTAGTTTAGGTCTAACTTTTTCTAAATATATAATTTATCTCTATTAGCCTTTTTCTATCATTTGAAAACATATATGATGTATTTCTTATGAAAATTATTAATTGTTGGATTGATTTTAAATATAGGAAAATAAATCAAAATATTTATAAATATATCAAGATTTCACTATTTTTTTTTTTGTGATAGACTACTATCTATCTATCTGTCTCGTAATAGAGATAGATACAGATAGTAGTCTACGCGGGTCTATCATGGTCTATCGTAGATAGACGGTGATATTTTGTTATTATTTATAAATATTTTCAAAAGTTTTATCTTAATTATTTTACCAAATTCAATTTTAATTGACAGTATGATAACTAATGTTAAGATTTATTTAAAAGCTCAAAAATTAAATTTAGACATTTGTGAGTCGAGAGTAAAATAAAAAGAGACTACTTTTTTTTTTCCTTCTAAAGTTGAAACAATGAGGAAACTGTATATATTTTTATGAATTTATTTATGATAATTTTGACTAGTGAAAGATTCAATAAGTCAACAGCTTATGTTATTTTAAAGTGAATGAGATTGTGTTGAAGAAGTTTTGATTCACTTCTAAAGTAAATTAGAGTATATTCTTTTGTTATCGGGTAGACGTTTTCATTCCTTGACCTTATTTCTTTATATATATATATTCTAATTTCAATTAGAGTACAAGCTTTATCAAATATTGCCCATGTGGCATATTTTTATTGGTGGAAGGAGGAATAGATGCTAACCTTTTTTTTCCACCACAAATAGTTACCTTTTAGTATGGGTAAGAATTTCCTCTCATACCTACTGAAGTCCCGTTTGATTGTTATTCAGTATGGATAATGCCAAATTTTGGACTAGAAAAATTTACCTGGCTTCTAGATGACAACGGTAAATTAGTAATATTGGGAAGGGGACCTACAAAACAAATAAAAACAGCTCTGATACCAAACTCATAATGAGAATTCTATAATTGGGAATAAGTGGGAAGTTTGTGTTTCCTCATATGGAGCTATAATAATATATGTATCAGAAAATTAACCTAGCGTCTATGTTAATACATCCTTCTAGGATTAGAATATGAGTATTTTTTTTAATCTCGAACAAGTTAAGATTAAATCTTATTGGATCAGTGATTAGTTGGCACCTAGTCTTATTTGACACCAGGTCCACTTAAAGTACTTTATGTTGTTTTCATCTTATCATATCTTTTCTTAATTTATGGCTAATTTCATTAGGTTCAAATTCACCTATAACATTAACTCACACTACTATGGTAGGTTTCAAGGTTTGACATGTCATGTTTATGAGCTAAACATTCTAAACCCAATTCGGGAGTATAATTCCTCTAGCTTGTAAGGTGCCCGCAGATTGACCCATCAACACAAGTAAGGTGCTTTAGGCCCTAGAGTTACCATGCTGAGATTCTAAGGTGGTTCCTAGATTATCGGGGTGATGACCCATGACACTGTACCAATGGAGTCGAGTTTTGGGGTTCCCTTCGTTTCAATTACTCTGAAGCTAAATCTCTTTTTAAGGGACTAATGTTGAAAATCAATTTCTTTAAGATTGTAAGCACCATCTCGAGAAAGATAAAGATCAATTTTTGAGAGGAAATGTGGCAATCAAATGCGTTCTTTGGATTACTGAATCTTATAAGAAAGATGAATATCGATATCTTTAATATTGTAAGCACGTTCTCGAGAAATATGAATATTGATTTTGAAAAGTTGGTAGGGTAACTCACCACTGGATATACAGATGTTAAACAAAAAGCATAGACGACAACTGTAACAACGAAAATACCAACAGCAAGTAAACAAGTAAAGGCACACAGTAGTTGGTATCCCAATTAAGTGATAAACACCTACGTCTGGGGGAACAAAAAGCTCAGGAAAGATAATCCACCAATATTAAAGAGTTAAGAAATTTACAACGTAGTATTTATCTATAATATACCAACTACTACAGTGGCTCACATACAGCTTAACTCACACGACATCTAGGCTCCCCCTAGATGTGAGACTCCCTCTCAACTGAACTTAGGCTCCCCCTAAGTATGTTAATAATAGCATCTGACATTTCAACACCTGGTAGTGTATGAGACTCCTTCTCGATGATATCTATCCTCAAGTCAACAAACTCCCTTTACTAATGAATCTTAGATCTCATTAAGATGGAGAACTCCTCCTCCGAAACTGAGTCTTAGGCTCACCCTAAGACTGAAAATCCCTTCTCTGGCAGCTATGGCTTCCCCTAAGTCATGATAATCTTCAAAATGTTGCAATCAACGGATGAGGAACTTGAACAACATAATAAAGTGAGCAACGAGCAATAACACAATGTAGAACAAATTGGCGTAATAAAACTGCTCTCTAAAAGCATACCAAGAGACTCATTCTACAGATGAATCCAGAAAAGGAAACATCTCCCAAAAAAGAGAAAATAAATCGCGCCGTAATAAAGGAAAACATCAAACTAAATATCACGGTTGGATATTTTCAGATAAGGAAAGTATTTTGCAAAGAAAAAAAATTTGTTATCAAAACTTGATGTTAATACTTTCTTTGAGACATCTACAGAACCATTACCTTATAGAAAATTATAAAATTAATAAACATATCTTCAACAAACTCCCCTTTGGCTTATAAGTTTTAAAGATAGAACAATAATTACCACAAAAGTCAAACATGTCTAAATGTCATAAGTCTTAACAAAAGTAGTAACATCAATAAAACTAGTACAAACCAACAAGAAAGAAACAAAGTCTTCAGATATACACAATAAAACACAAACAGGACAACAAAAGGAATAGTAGCCACCATGCCCCAACACCAAATTTCTGTCGTAAAAAAATTAAGCATTGAAAGAGGACGCTTCAGCAGATCAAGCCAAAGTTGCACGTATTGTTGCCACCAATCCAAGCACAATATCTTTATGCTTCTAAAGCCTCTGGAGCTGAGTATCAATATCTTTGGGGTCAGATGACAGATGGTGCATAACACGATTGCCGAAAGAAAATTCAATAAATTCCTTACAAAGACCATCAACAAAAGTGTTTGTAGTAGGAGCTGCAAGATCAGGCACATGAAAGTTTCGCAGAAGTTTTAGATGGATAGAAATAAGCGTTGGTATTGGACCAATAAATTCATTAGAATAAATAATGTCTGGTTCTTGAGCCAGTAACACCCCACAAATCAACTGGGGATAACAAATGGGAAGCTTTAAAGCCTAAGAACCAATATGACGTTTTATTTTATTCAAAACAAAAGCACCAAAAACAAGATAAGTACCAGCACCAATTTGAAACGACGGAGTAGCTAGAAAGATGAATAAACTAGACTTATGGGAAGACGAACACTACTTGAGTATGCCAATCTTGTGAAGAACAACATATTTCGAGCTCAATATTATAGTGGACAATTTCCCTTTCTTGGGCCAGGACGAACGAGCCCCACTAGTTAACTTAAAAGTCAGCTCCCTCCAAGATGGTCACTTCTCAGAAGTATCTACAGACACTGTCTGATTCAGAAACTTATTAATCAAATCAGTATTGAAGGTAAACGCATGAAAACACACATGCGATTTCTGGAAATCCGGAGTGTTGGGAGTATCAAACTTAGAAGAGAGTAACAATAAATTGTTGCACTAATTGAGGATAAAAGGGGCCTAAATTCAACATCGCTTTGTCCAACCGGGCTTGCAGAATCATATTAACAAGAATAAAACATTCTTGAGTTCGTTCAGACAGTTCCTTCTCATCAACAATCTTCTTCTACAACACATATTTCCACAAGATGGAACCTTGTTCAGTATGAAAGAATATTGCATCTAAACGAACAGAAGAAACATGTAGAAGAGTAGTTACTTTCTTTCCTTTGGTTTTGACAAATCCTCTAGTAACCCGACTCGGAGAAGACTTGTCAAGATCAACAGAGGTTTTCAACCTACTGTCTTCAGAGGAATCAGATAAATCCTTGGGCTCATCTTGACTAAATTCAGAATCAGATGTCTTTGATGACATACTATCTATACTACTGACATTTGTAGATTTTTCTTAGAAAGTTCAGACATGGGAACATTATCATAAGAATTTTCATTATCAACACTTTTTACATCTTTATTCTCAGGAAAACCTTCAGAATGACCTTCAGCTTTCACAACATTTGGATCATTCCTAACAACTTCCACAGAAGGAACCCTAACCCCTTCTTGAACATTATTAGGGTTTTCAACTTCTTGAATAATAATATTAGCATAAACTTCAAAATCGGTATGAACCGATAAAGATACAACAAAGGTCAAAGTTTCAAACACAACTTTGTTAACAAAATCATTTAATGCATGCACATTCGTGTTAAGAAATAAGACATTCTCTAACTCCATTGAAATAAAAACAACTCTATTAGTAAGAATGGGCTTAGAAAGAATAGTTTTCAAATCAAAATCAGATACAGTATTAGTATCTTTAACAAAATGTTCACAAAAAATCCTGGCTTCAAGATGATCCTGATCAGAAATACTAGAGACATCCTTAGAGTTTCTAGATACAATCACAAAGTCATGCATGCTACTCAATGTACATTCAGACGAAGACTTACTCTTTTCAGGGTATATTTTTAACTCCTTTTCCTACTAAATAAGTCAGAGTAAGATATGAAGAACTTACTTTCTCTTTTTCTTTTGTTTGCACCAGTTGGCTTACACAAGACCATCTCAGTCTCGTCGAAAGGGGAAGAACACCAACTTTTTTCTTTGCAATAGACATTCCAGGAACACGAACACCGTACATGTTTTTAGCAACCAGGGACACATCTTCTTCGACTGCCTGCTTTCTATTTGCTTTTTCCTTATACTTCACCATTTTACTTCCAGATGTATGAGAACCGATTCTTGTACTCACCATCGAGGAATGAAATACTTTGAACACAAGTAGACCTCCACACAAGAACAGATGGAAAAAGAAACCACTCACCATTTTGTGAAGACAACAATCATAATCAACCTGGGGATAACTCAAAATTTGAAGATGATTCGAAGTTAATAACCATTTAGTCTCCCTGTTTTGACCAACAGTAGTTAATACGATTTTATTTTTAAATAGTCACTTGGCCTTTAACACTTTTTGGGCCCATAACATTAATTGTTAATCTTTTAAGAAACAGAGTCCTAAGGCAGCTTTTAAACTTACGATCAACATTAAACGCCTTGGTAAGAATGTCAGTTATTTTATTTTTTTGTGTTAACATGCTCTAACATAATCTATTTGCATTCAACATGGTAATGAATAAAATGATGTTTGATGTCTAAATGCTTAGTACGACTATGTTGAACTGAATTTTTGGATATATTAATTGCACTCATATTGTTATAGAAAAAGGTCATAACATTTTGTGAGACATCATACTCCATTAAAATCTGCATCATCCAAAGTAATTGAGTACAACTACTCCCTGCAACCATATATTTTACTTTAGTCGTAGACAAGGAAACAAAATTTTGTGTCTTGCTGAACCACAAAATCACATTGTTCCCTAAGAAGAAACTGTTGGTATTGGTGTCCTAATTCTCTCGGAGTCTCGTTGTTTGTAATTATACACAATTTTTTATGAATAAAATAACGGCTATTTCATTCTGACATTTATTCATATCCAATAAACAAAGCTCCATGGTTATCTTATGTAAACTTAAGCATGTATGTATGATATACAAGTGAATCATGCCTTAAGTGATAACCTAAATAGGTCTATAGAATAAGGATTAAGGTGGGGTACCTAATCCTTGTGACACTACAAATATGACCCGCTTTGTAGAGGTTTGCAAGTGTTGTATACTACTGCAGATGGTAGATTCTGACCATTCATGTGGAGACATGCGAGCGGGGGTGTCCTATACAAATAGTTTATATAAGACAGAACCATGGGATGACTAGACTCTTTATATAACGTTGTTGATACTATAGACTTACATCTCACCTAAACGACCATAGGTGACACGACCTCAATCCTAAGTGTTTTGGGAACTCCTGCCTTTGAGGGCGGTCCTTTGATTAGTATGGGTGAGAGTGGCCAGATTGCCAACTCAACATGCCTACCTTTTTGGGGACTTATCTGATCTGGTAGCTGGGAACTCAATACACAAGATGGAATTCACTTCTTCCCTAAAGCGAGGGTAAGTATAGATTGCTTCTTTAAGGACTGATTCTGGGACTTGAACATAGTGGTCACAACTTCTCTTTGGAAGAGAAGACTCAGTCATAGTAGGACTATGGTTTATGCTCATTAGAGGATTCAGTGGTACTTAAGGAGTTAGATGTAATTACAGGGGCATTTAATTATTGGTCGAGCTGTACTTATGAGCGATCTGTGAAGGGTTGTCGCCCTGTTCATTTTTTAAGATGGACACATAATATATCTATGGTAAGGAGAGTTTAGCTGTCGGTCTTTAGTGGAGTGCCTGACAGTTTTTCGGATGGTGGATCCCATGACTAAAGAGTTTAGTTAGTTATTCACGTACCATTGGAGTTCCGAACTACAAGTCTATAAGGTCCCCTTGGTAGCTCAATGGATTCAAGTTAAGGATCAGTTCTTGGTGTTGATTTGAAATGTACAAATTGACAGGAGGTAGTTCGATTAAATATGATATGATCGGTATCGTGTATGAGATACATCAAGTAGAGGATTAATGTAAATGAGATTTATATTAAGTACCATAGAATAGAAAAAGTGCTATGGTTTATATGTTTCACGAGATGAAATATTTAAACTATAGGTTATAAATATATTATGGTAAGTTAGTTATCATTTATATTTATAATAATATTAATTATTGGATAATTATCTTTTTTTTCTCTAATAACCAATTGAGTGAGAGGTTATTGGTAGTTTCATCGTAACCGTGAGATAAAAGGAAAAATGTTTTCCTAATTTTAGAAAGGATGAAATTTGTGGTTTTGAGATTTCCAATCTCGAAAAATACGCACAGATAGTTTTCAAGTAAATTAGATTTACTAAACGACAACTTGGAGTTAGCTAAATGATCATGGAGTGTTCTTAGGCGATAGACACTCAGCTAAGAGCTGAGCTAAATGATCGCATAGCTTTTCCTAAATGATTGGAAATCGACCTATACGATAGACTGTTCCATCTCTCACTTGCTCAATCATTTATACGATTGTGGTTCCTCCCGTTTTTTGCCTAAAAAAAAGTTCACATAGATCCCACCCTCTAGATTCTCACACTGAGAATACCAAGATAGCCTTCTTGGTGGTGTCATACTCAACTCGACACTGTCGAGGTTCTGTGGAGGTTATTCGTGGTGTTCGGGGTGTTCATGACCTTAGTGATCGCTTAGTTCGAGTGCATGGTGTTCGTGCAGTGTAGCAGTTGTCTTAGACGAGTGTTCATGTGTTCCTATGTTCCTGTGATCAAGCGTTCGTGATAAAGGAACTCGAAGATAAATCTACAAAAGTGTGTTGATTCTTGTCCTTGATGTTTTATATAGCATGCTGTAATTTCTATTTTCGTACAACCATATATTTCCGTTTGTGATTGTACTTGTAATGTTCATATACAGTTGAAATTTTGAATGATTCTTCTGCTGCTCATGGAAATCCTCATGTTCGATTTCCTTCAATTGGTATCAGATCCAGGTCATTTTGATATTCCAAATTTCAATTCTGTTTTTGAACTTCTTTTACAGTTTTGGTGGGTTTTTTGCATTTGTGTTTAATTGTTAAGTGCATTTGTGGATGAAGTTGATGAATGGTTACGGGTTTAATTGCCTTTGTTCAAATCTTTCTTCAATTACAAAGTATTAATTTGTAAGGGTCCCTGTGTTTTTGGGCATAATTAACATTCAATCGAGTCTGTAATTCAAAGAGTTTGAGTTAGTCGAGTCGTTCATGATGAAGTTTCGAAGCATGGAGATGCAGTTCTCACTGAGGAAGAAGACTAAGAGTTGGTCATATCATGTAGCCTAAGGTAAACAATCGTTGGGATTTATCTTAGCGATTGTGTAGATTTTTCTATACGATCATGTAGTATTTTTTAGCTAATGCTAAACGATGGTGTAAATCGTTTACTCTATTGCGTAGCGTTGGTTGCCCGATCGTGTGGACGCTAGAGGTAGACGATCATAGTGGGAGCATTTGATGCTCATCGTTTAGTAAAAGGCGCGTTCTAGACGATCATGTAGTTAGCTTGTTCCATTGTTAGTTACTACCTACACGATCGCGCGATATACGATTCGAAGGCAATTGCTAACGATCGTTTAGGCGATGGTGCTTTGCCACATCATAGTTGTTTAGACAATTGCGTAAGGCTGGTGTTGTGTCGAGCGCACTAGGCGATCACGTACTTCGGGCTTCATCGCTTAGTAGTACACGATCGTTTAACTCTGGGAGCGTTGGTAAATGATAGAGCGACGTTTGTTCTTTCATCTAGACCATCACAGGGAGTTTAATACACGATGGTTGGAGACGCGTTGCTTCACCCGCAAGGTTCAAGACCTAGTTCGCCTGTTTGAACCAGAGACTCCTTGGATTTGTAATAGTTAGCTTTATTTTTTTTGTGGATTTGAGGCAATTTTACCCAATTCATCAACATTTGTTTATTATACATGAGATGTATGGTGTTTATATGGAAAAATGTTTTACATATAGTTTAAAAACCCACGTTAGGTTATGCAATTGTTCATGCATCATGTATTATAAATGTTATAATCTAGTATGAAGAAATTACGTGAAAGCATGTGCATGCATCATGAAATATAAGAGTTATATTTTGCATGCAGTGAGTATTATCATGCATAATCCTTTTATTATAAGTCTTATAGTCTAAGGGTGAATGGAAGCATGTTATGCTTATTTCATTGTTGTTTTGTATAAGTGCTATATAAAAGAAGTAGCAACGAATGAACAATGCATTGAGCATGACACTTAGGCTGTTTATAATCGTTATGAATTCCTTGCATGTGTTAGCTTAGCATTGTGGTTTTGGTTGTTTCCATTTATAAGTGTTATAAAGGAAATTAGAACTAAAATCGATAAGAAAGAGTTGCATGAGAACTTAGGGTGAACTCAAGTTTTTTAAAAGGGTTTTAAAATTGGATTGAGATAGACCTATGTTCAATTGGTTCTAAAGAGTTTAGTAACCTAGATTAATCTTTAAAATCGGTTTAATAGGATTAAATTTATTGGCATAAAAGATTAAATTTGTTTTAAATCTATATATAAGGGATCTTTTCTCTAAGGCGGGTTCTGTCTATGCTGGGGTTTTTAAGCTGACGAAAACAGAACACCACTACCTGGGAACCTACCTAGAAAGGTGAATTAGATAGATTTTCAACAAGCATGCGACAATTTGGTCAAAGCCAAAATGTTATGGTTCAATGGAAAGTAATTATATGTACTAAGGTCGTTAGTCATAAAAGCCTTGTTTAACACTGAAATGCTCAGTACGGCAACAACAGCTAAAAGACTAAATGTTTCTCCTAAGAAAAATTCCGATCTTTGGCATTTAAGGTTAGGTCACATCAACCTCAATATAATTGAGAAGTTGGTGAAAAATGGACTTCTAAAGAGTTTAGAAGAAAACTCCTTGTAGGTATGTGAATCATGCCTTGAAGGCAAAATGACCAAACGACCTTTTACTGGAAAAGGTTATAGAGCCAAGGAAGCCTTGGAGCTTACACATTCAGACCTCTGTGGTCCGATGAATGTTAAAGCCCGGGGTGGGTATGAATATTTCATCTCCTTCATAGATGATTATTCAAGATTTGGGTATCTCTACCTAATGCAACGTAAGTCTGAAGCCCTTCACAAGTTTAAGAAGTATAAGGTTGAAGTTGAAAACTTGTTAGGTAAGAAGATAAAAATACTACGATCTGATCATGGTGGAGAGTATGTAGACCTCCAATTTTAGAACTATATGATAGAACATGGGATTGCGTCTCAACTTTCGATTCCAAGTACACCTCAAAAGAATGGTGTATCAGAAAGGAGAAACAGAACCTTATTGGACATGGTTCGGTTTATGATCAGTTATGCTCATCTTCCAAACTCGTTTTGGGGTTTTGCAGTAGAGACTGCATGCCATATCTTGAACAATGTTCCCTTGAAAAGTTTTTTTAAAACGTTGTGGAGAGGCCATAATGGTAGTTTACGCCACTTTAGGATTTGAGGCTATCCGAAACATCTGCTAATGACTAACCCAAAGAAGTTGGAACCGCGTTCGAAGGTTTTCCTTTTTGTAGGCTACCCCAAGGAAACAAGAGGTGGATACTTCTATGATCTGAGTGAGAACAAAGTGTTTGTTTTTACAAATGCTATCTTCTTGGAAGAAGACCACATCTAGGATCATAATCCACAAAGTAAGCTCATTTTCCAAGAGATTTCTAGTGAGACTGAGACTGCTGAAGGTTCAACAAAAGTTGTTGAACTACAGATCAACAAGGTTCGTTCAGGTCGGTAACACTAGTTAACCAGCTTAAGAGTTGAGACTGCCTCGACGTAGTGGGAGGGTTATGAACCCACCAGATCACTACATGTGTTTGACTGAAGCCCAAAACTTCATTTTGAATGATGGGGTCAAGGATCCGTTGTCTTTTAAGAAAGCAATGGAGGATGTTGATAACGATGAATGGGTTAAGGCCTGAACCAGGAAATGGAGTCTATGTACTTCAATAACGTCTCAGAGCTTGTCGATCCACCTAATGGGGTAACACTTATTTGGTGTAAGTGGATCTATAAGCGAAAGAGAGGTGTAGATGGAAAAGTGCAAACCTTTAAGGCTCGACTCATGGCAAAGGGTTATACCCAGGTCGAAGGAGTTGACTATGAGGAAACTTTCTCACCTGTTGTCATGCTCAAGTCTATTCAGATACTCTTATCCATAGCCACATTTTACGATTATGAAATATGGCAAATGGACGTCAAGATTTCCTTTCTTAATGGTAATCTTGAGGAGACCATCTATATGACTCAACCAGAGGAGTTCATTGTTCCAGATAAGGAGTAAAATATTTGCAAGCTTAATAGGTCTATTAATGGGATGAAACAAACATTTAGATCATGGAACATCAGATTTGACACTGCGGTCAAGTCGTTTGGCTTTGATCAGAACGTTGATGAACCTTGTTTCTACAAGAAGACCATCAATAGCTCAGTAGCTTTCCTGGTACTATATGTGGATGATATCTTACTTATTGGGAATGATGTAGGGTATCTGACTGACATTAAGAAATGGCTATCTGACAAGTTCCAAATGAAAGATTTGGGTGAGGCACAGTACGTTCTAGGGATCCAGATCATTCGGGATCGTAAGCAAAAATAGTTAGCCCTATCTTAGGCATCGTACATTAATCAAATATTGATCAGATACAGGATGCAAGATTCCAAGAGGGTTTTTTTACCCTTCAGGCATGGTATCATTTTGTCTAAGGATCAATGTCCTAAGACACCTCAAGAGGTTGAGGATATGGGATAGATTCCCTATGTTTCAGCTGTAGGAAGCTTAATGTATGCAATGTTGTGTACTAGACCCGACATTTGCTATGCAGTATGGATTTTCAGTCGATATTAATCCAATCCAGGATTTGATCACTTGACGGTTGATGACATAATTTTAATCTAAGCTACAAGTCCATGTTCCCGTTACCAGATCTCCGACAACGGTGCCATAAACTTGATGACATAAAATGCGATGCTTCTATTTTAAGCATGTGGACAAAAACGAATAAAATTAATCTTCTTATGTCATACAACACATGGACGATTGCGATGATATGCAACACTAATTCTAGATGTATGCGTTATTAATGAATGTTCTTGTAGTATGCTATACGATGGAAACTTGTGTTGAAACCAAGTATAATTCCACCACAAGTTTCTCGGTGTGATCCTAGGTCGAACACAGGGATTGTTTTAAGTTGATTGTGTTACGTTCATGATATATGCAATCAGGGGTTTTTCAATTTAATAAAAGTTTGGTTTGTACATGCGATAAAGTAAATTGTGCAGTAAAGTAAAGATAAGCGATAAAAATGCGATAATAAAGTAAATTGCAATAAAAGTAAAGTGCGATAAAGTAAACCTAAGCTATAATGATACAAGATACAGGTTACATGATACAAGATATTGAGGTTGAGACTGACTGTGAAGATTATACAAAGGTCGTGTTATGCAATGGCAAGGCTTATGTGAGAAGCAGAAAGAGAAAGGATAATTAATATAAACAACACAAGTTTCTCAATTGCGTTAAAGATGTGGGAAACGCGGCCGATCATCGAGAGGTGTACGCCAAGGGAAAGCGTAGTTTCTTCGTTATTTATAACTGTTCTTTACTTGGGTGGTTGGGATATCTCTTTTCTATACATATTCGGTTGCGGAAAAAGGAAGGAAAATCCATGGACCGACCCATGAATAATGCAAAAAGAAAGATTAAGAATATCGCAAAGTTGACAAAGGATGATAAAGAAAAGGGCATAGGAAAATAGAGAGAATATTTACTCTGGGATTTATCAGTCTAAGCAGGAGACAGAAAGCGATTAATGGAGGAACAGAAATAGACAGAAATGTGGAAATGAAAGTGACCATGACATTTAATTATAAAATCAAGCATTTGATACATGGTTGTGAATGATTTAGACTAAGAATATGAAATACAATTAATGAATAAGAGTTAGAAACAAATATAGAAGAGTGCCAATGTCTTGACATCGATCTGGATGAAGAGATTGCTTGCTGGCGTAGATGGAGTGCATGGAAGGATGAGCTTCCCTCTCAGTCTTTCTCAACCGGTAGAGTTGATCTAGGTACAGAGCTTCATGGCGGGGATTTGGAATGATTTTCCTTGAGACTCACCTCTCGACCTTGTCTCTTTTCTTCCCGGATCTTCTCCGATTAGCACTTAGATCAGCCTCTCTCTCAATAGCCTCGTATCAATTATCCCCCGTATCAAGTATATATTTTCAGTGAATTATTTGAGGGTATTTATAGATGAAAGCTTTGACTCTCTGACTTGTGGTCCCCACTTTATTATTATGGAAATTCCAAGAATGGTGGAATAAATATTCCTTCTGTTATGCAATCAATCTGCCGAAGATGCACAACGGTTAGTTGTACACGTGTTAGAATCCTCCGTGATTGCGCTGCTAATTTGCATCTTCGATCGTGTGCCCGCATGCAGTGTTATTTTTATTACTGCATGTTGTTGAAGTTCAGCTCTGGATCGATTGTCCCATGCGCCGTCATTGCGTTGATCATCTATTCATTCTTGAATGATGGGCGCAATGCGACGTAGATGCATTAATCTTTATCTCTTGAGCCATGAATGCATACGGTGACTGTATTTCCTGCAAAATAGACTTGAAATATTCTTTTCTACCATCGCAATGGTGTTAATGGGTGTATTGACGACAATTTATAATTATTATATTTCTTAGCCAATTTCCATACAATTGACGCAACTTTCCTTTCTTTTAACCACAATATCTAAATAAAGTAGTATAAATAACTTGTATTTCTACAAGTTATCACACCCCCAAAGTTAGATATATGCTTGTTCTCAAGCATATCTTCTACTAAGGCAATAATGCTCATTTCCTAGCCTAAATTTTTGCATCGATTGGTTGCTCCGAATGCTCCACTTAGGCACATTACTTAACAACGCAATTTCCTTCTATCCTTGCTAATTCATATCAAAGCCCTACTTTATTCTTCTATACTACAAATTTCTACTAAAAAATGCTTTTCTAGTTTTAAAAAAGAATGTTTACCTCTTCTTGTCAAAACAACTTGATGCGTCCGTATGCGGTGGTCAAACTTTCATTTATTAGAGACTGTTGATCATGGTTACACTCTTCGTTTTGGCTTGTTCCCACGGGTGTCATGCGAACATCTAACCACGGTTGTGTGCCAATTTCAACTTTAACTCATGAATTTCAGAGGAGTTGTCTCTTATTTCTTTTATTTTTTTAATTTTAATTTTAATTTTTTGCATTTTTCTCTTTTCATATTGCGTTGTTCTTGGAAATCGACCTTCGTTTTCGTTTGCTCCCATGGGTGTCATGTGAACATCCAACTACGAGCAGGTTCCTTTCACAACATACTCTTATCAGGTTGGAATGTTTTTGGGTTTTCCCTTATGTTGACATTGAAGTTTATATGAAATGTTCTTTTTTTATGTGGAAATGAACGCATTTTCTTAAAGACCACATAATCTTGATCTCATCTGCTCAGACCTTCCCCACCCCCAAATTTAGAGATGCGCAAGGTCCTCATTGTGTTATTTGAACAGGATAAACAAACACTTAAACAAAATTTCAAAAAGAAGGTTTGAGCAGAATTTTGAAGGGTAAAAGGTAAAGCATTGGTAAGCTACGAATTAACTAAGTGTGAGTTAGAAAGTACAAAGTATGGGAAATGTTTCTAAGTGAATGCATATTATACATCATGGCAGTGCAATGAATAACGCAAAAAGAAAGATTAAGAATATCGCAAAGTTGACAAAGGATGATAAAGAAAAAGGCACAGGCAAATAGAGAGAATATTTACTCAATTGTATTGAATATTAACTAAGTATACAAACAATTAAAAATTAATGCAATACAAAAATTGTTGGCCTATACAAAGAATCAAAGAATTTCATTAACTTAGAAAAATAATGAATTGAATAAAAATACAGAGTGGCCGCATGAAAATGTAAAGATTATTGTTGAGGAGCTGGAGGGTCTGGATGAGGGTTCTGATGCGGTACGGGTGGAGACGTCAGACGTTGCCTGAGATGCGAAGGCACCATGTGACCATGAAGATATGCTCTTAGAAAATTAAAGTACTCATGGTTGCACTCCGCAAGCTGTCTTTGGTGGCGATGGATTGTATAAATGTTGCAATGAATATTAATCAACGCCTCCCTTGACGTGGCAGCACTACGCTGTATATCGTGGACTTGCTCCATTACCACATCAAATTTCTGGTTGAAGAAGG
>NW_024064858.1:562997-601765 GCF_009727055.1 Benincasa hispida | reverse complement strand
CCTCAAAATCTTAACGTTTATTAGGTCATGAACTTCTACCATTGGCTCTTCATCAATGCCCACACCTAGTGATAGGCATAAACTTGAAACTGTCCATGGAAAGAAGTACTGCCCTCTTATGTGCCCCACAAAACCCCTGATTTGTCTTGCGATCAACTGGCCTACATCGATTGGAATGTCGCGCGCAATGCAATATGCGGCCATAACTCGATCCCTTGAAATTGTCTTATCATGGGAAGTTGGGATCAGCTGCCATTTAACCAAATAAACCCAAAGCCATGCCTCCGGAAGCAGAGTCTTGGACGCCAGGGTCTTGATGCCGTTTAAAGAAACCGACCACTTAATGCCCGATTGGGTTAATACTCGTAGCGCATCTTCCATCTGCTCTTCCATGGGATCATCAATGATTTTGTTGCTCGGTGCATCCGGGTTATCCTTCATTTGGTATAATTCATTGATGTCCCTTGCGCTGAAAGACACCATTTGCCCATTTATGGTCACCACATCCTTGGTGCCATGTAGTCGTCTATGGTAGAAGTCCCTCACTACCCCTGGAACAACAATGGCTGGGCATTGGAAAAATGTGTCCCAACCATGTTCCATGATCATGCTCATGATCAGATCTGGTAGTGGCGTTGGCACAGGGAAAAAGCCCATCTCCATCAACAAGTCGTCATTCTCCTTCTTTCTTGATGGATGCACCCTTGCCAACGCGGGCTTGCTGTTCTCTGCGACTACTTTGCCCTTTCTCTTGGTCAATGCAAGGCGGGATTGTTGCCTTTGTTTTCTTTCCCGTTCCTTGCGTTGTTCCTCCTTCTCTCGTTCGGCAAGTTCCTTGCCCTTCTTCTTAATTAAATGCTGCTTGTTGGCTTCGCGCTTGTTTTCCTTCTCTTCTCTCATTCTTCTTTCTTCTTCTGCCTTCTTTTTCTTTTCTTTTTCCTCATCTTCTCTCACTTCTCTTTCAAACCCTTCCACAAACTACTCAGAGGCCAACTAAAGGCGTTGTTCCTCTTCGAGCCACCTTATTTCTTCAAGTCTCGAGATCTCGTTATTGCAGCGCACTTTCTCATCATGTTGTCATCTTCTTCTATCGCCTTCTACGGTGATGAGTTTCGCCTGCTCCAATTTCTCCTGTCTCTCTTCCTCTTCCTTTCTCCTCATTTTCTTTTCTTCTAATGTGTTGATCAAAATTGAAGGGTAAACGGTAGACCCTTGCGGCGCATTCTCCTTGCGACGTCGCATCAGGGGGGTATCTTTTCCTTCTTCGCCTTCGTCGGCCGCAACCAATTGCATTGTTTCAGGTTGCACCGGCTCCCTAAGTTGGGCTGGTTCCCCCCTTTCCTCCCTCACAGAGGTGGATTCCTCATCCATCTCTAGGCCTGCAACCCTCTTTTTCTTTTCTTCTTCCTTCTTCAGGCGCCTTTCCTCACACCTGCGATCTTTCCTTTCTCCTCTCTCTTTCCTCTTCCTTAGCTTGGCCTCCTCACTTCTTCATCCTCCTTTTCTTTATTCTTTTTCTTTTTGTGATGATGGTATAGCTCACCTTCTCCAACCTTCTTTCCCTTACTCTGCTTTTTCTTCTTTTTCTCTTCTTCCACCTCTGGTTGCTTCTCTGCTGCAACTCTCTCTAATGTGACTCTGATGGGTCCTTCATAGTATCTACTTGCGTAGTTTCCTCAGGATCCCTTATGGCTAGAGTGCTTCTCTTTATCTCCTCTTCCACCACTTCCTCTACCACCACCACTTCCTCCGTCATCACCACCGTCAACTCCTCCGTAGGCAGTGGTTGGTTTACAACCCCAGCCTTGAGCAGTCCTTCTCCTTTCTCTTGGTTACTCATAATGTTTCCGAATACCTCCTTGTCATCTCGTCTCTTCTTTTCGCTTTCAGTGGAGACTACTAGAGTTGGGAGTGGGGTGCTTTCAGTGCTTTGCCCATTCTTGAACAGAAGTGGTCTGACGGCTAATGGATTTTGCCGGGGTCTTCTGGCGATTCTAGGAATAGTGTGAGGTTGAGCAGCAAGACGGCAAATAACAGCAAGGAATGCTACCTCTCGCATGGAGAGTTGGTCTTTCGAAGGTGTTGAGGGAGAAACGGAAGGTTGGGAAGTTTGGTCGGCCATGGATCCTGAGGTAAAAGAAAGCTGGTAAACATTAGGTTTTTAGGGAAGAAGAAAGCTTGGTATGCAGTGGCGCTAGGGTTTCAGATTGCAAATGAGGAAAAGTGTGCTCACAGATGGGGAAA
Organism: Benincasa hispida; assembly: GCF_009727055.1. Taxonomy (NCBI): domain Eukaryota; kingdom Viridiplantae; phylum Streptophyta; class Magnoliopsida; order Cucurbitales; family Cucurbitaceae; genus Benincasa; species Benincasa hispida. The sequence goes on along the minus strand of NW_024064858.1, from coordinate 599,521 downwards.
TTCCTTTTAATTGGTTTGGCCTTAGTGGGCCCAATGTTCTTTTTGCGGTGGTAGGCCTCAAGACACTCAAAAGGCCCGCTGTTTGAACTCCCTTCATTTATGAGGTTTCATAGTAAACGTCCTTTCGTCTGCAGACTCATTATTTCTTTGGAATACGAAACGATTGGACTTCTCAATTTTTCAAAAAGAATTATCTTTAATGTTTTATTCGAATGGACGCAAGGAAAAGATTAACGCAATATGTTTACCAACGCAAATGCATCTTTACAGAGGACGGGCAACACGCATGCATCCCTGCAACACACCCCTCAGCTAAACACATTTCTGGAGGATCAGGCGCACGGTATTACTACCAGCGCAACACTACCTCAACATATTGCATTTTGCTAAGGACGGGCAAAGGACACACACGCGTGCAACACACTCCTCAACGCAATGCAGTTGAGTTGGATGAACGCAAAGTGTATCTTGTTGGTTCAAGATGCGTCCATTATTGCCATGCATACTGGATGTATTTTATTATGAAAATAATTTTTTTTCATCAATGCAAGTTGCTATGACTTGCGGTAATAAATTTTCTTCTCATTACTCAATCATTCACAAATTAAAGAATAACGCATTAATGATGGAAAAGTAAGAGGAATTAAAATAGCACAAAAATAAATGCAAGGACAGTAAATGAAGACTAAATTCATAAAGTCATGAAACAAATTAAATGAAGCAGTAAAGAAAAAGTTCAGAAATTCATAAAGACAATAATTAAAGAAAGCATTTAAACATAGATGTGAGATATGGACTAGAAGATGACTTTCTTTGAATGAGCGCAATCCACACCTCGCAGGCTTCCACTTCCTACCAATCATCTTGTGGACTTACTCCTTTCCATTAATCTAGTGGTCTCATATCTTTCTTCAACTTACCAATTTTCTATTCTAAGCTCCTATGCTATTTCCACTTAATCCTAAGTTTCTAATTTGTCAACTCCTCGCTTGCATCACTTGCTTCATTTTAATCCAATATTTTTTGATTAGGTCCTCCAATGAGCTTCCAGAGTTGTGAATATAGTGTTTTGATGTGCTATTCTGTTCCCTATCATATGTTTAAAAATATGTTCCTCACTGCCACTTATTTGCTTTTCCCCTTTAGTATCCCTCCCAACTAAATTAATCCTAACCCCGAATTAAGTGCTTGTTTGGTTGTGATTGTCAACTTCTTCATTCAAATATTCAATCCTACAGCCCCTCCACAATAACAACTTATTGTGGTTCACTTGTAAGCTCCATTTGTTTGCGCTATATTTTGATGTCTCTTATAGATCACATTATTTGGAGTTTAGCTCACCTTGGGCATCTGATCGGTCAAGCGTCGCATTGTCTCCCAGTACATTGCAGCTTTTCTTCTTCTTCTTTCAAAGCCTTTTCCCAATCAATATATCAATCAAGGTATACCATGTTTCCACGATATGCGGTCGAATGTAATACTTCCTCTATATACGTTTTGTCCATAAAACCTCCTGCCATGGAGGCATCAGCAACAGCCTGTGTCGATCTGTTCAGGCCATTGTAAAATGTCTCCATCAAAATGCAATCGGGTATCCCGATATGCGGGCAGTTCTTCACCAATCTTCGAAATCGCACCCAGCCGGTGCTTAGAGTCTCATTGTCCATTTTCTCAAAGTTTAGCACATCCTTTCGTCGCCTTGCATTGACGGCCGGCGGGAAGAACTTCTTCATGAATCGCTCAACCAGCTGATCCCATGATGTAATCTCGTTCGGCTCGAGTGAGTGAGCCCACCTCTTGGCTTCGTCCCTCAAGGTGTAAGGGAATAAATACATGAGCATCCTTATCTTCTTTCGCCTTGCTCGATTCTGGCATGCCCGTGCACGAAAGGTACGCTCGATCTCTGGGTCAACTACGAATTCGGGTTCGGTACCAGTACTCATAAACTGTCAGACTGCTCTCCGCATTAAACAGCCAGTACAAAGAGATCTGTCCTGCAAAATACCACAAACATTCTCAAACAATAACCATTAACCAATCTCAAGCAATGGCGCCATAAACTTGGTGACATAATTTTAATTTAAGCTACAAGTCCATGTTTCCGTTACCAGTTCCCCGGCAATGGCGCCATAAACTTGATGACATAAAATGCGATGCTTCTATTTTAAGCATGTGGACAAAAACGAATAAAATTAATCTTCTTATGTCATACAACGCATGGACGATTGTGATGATATGCGACACTACTTCAAGATGTATGCATTAGTAATGAATGTTCTTGTCGTATGCTATGCGTTGTCACAAGTTTCCTTGCATTGAAACCAAGTATAATTCCACCGCAAGTTTCTCGTTGTGATCCAAGGTCGAACACAGGGATTGTTTTAGGTTGATTGTGTTACGTTTGTGATATATGCGACCGGGGGTTTTTCAATTTAATAAAAGTGTGGTTTGTACATGCGATAAAGTAAATTGTGCAGTAAAGTAAAGATAAGCGATAAAATTGCGATAATAAAGTAAATTGTAAAAAAGTAAACCTAAGTTATGATGATACAAGATACAGGTTACATGATACAAGATACCGAGATTGAGACTGACTATGAAGATTATACAAAGGTCGTGTTATGCGGTGGCAAGGCTTATGTGCAAAGCAGAAAGAGAAAGGATAATTAATATAAATAGCGCAAGTTTCTCAATTGCGTTAAAGATATAAGTACGGTTCCGCTTTCCCTTGGCATACACCTCTCGGTGATCGGCCGCGTTTCCCACATCTTTGTGGTGAAATAGGGACGAACATAGTGAACACAAGGTTGCTTCCATCTCTGGATATACTTCTTGCTTTAGTTAATGCATTCTTTTAACATTCTCTCAACAGATCAGAATGGCATCATCACTTATGCTCTCACAAGTGAAGATGTCGTCTAGGATGCTTCAGCTAAACATCTTTATTTCTTTAGCACATACTAAGTTACTTTTTTAATTCATATAAATCACCACGGGATTAAGAAAACATCGTGGAGAAAGCGATTAATGGAGGAACGAAAATAGACAGAAATGTGGAAATGAAAGTGATCATGACATTTAATTATAAAATCAAGCTTCTGATACATGGTTGTGAATGATTTAGACTAAGAAGATGAAATACAATTGATGAATAAGAGTTAGAAAAAAATACAGAAGAGTGCCAATGTCTTGACACCGATCTGGATGAAGAGATTGCTTGCCGGCGTAGATGGAGTGAATGGAAGGATGAGCTTCCCTCTCAGACTTGCTCAACCGGTAGAGTTGATCTAGTGAAAGAGCTTCACGGTAGGGATTTGGAATGATTTTCCCTGAGACTCACCTCTCGTGCTTGTCTCTTTTCTTCTCGGATCTTCTCCGATCAACACTCATATCAGCCTCTCTCTCAATAGCCTCATATCAGTTATCCCCCGTATCAAGTATATCTTTTCAGTCAATTCTTTGAGGGTATTTATAGATGAAAGCTTTGACTCTCTGACTTGTGGTCCACACTTTATTGTTATGGAAATTCTTAGAATGGTGGAATAAATATTCCTTCTGTTATGCAATCAATCTGTCGATGATGCACAATGGTTAGTTGTACACGTGTCAAAATCCTCCGTGATTGCGTTGCTCATTTGCATCTTTCGATCATGTGCCCGCATGTGGTGTTGTTTTTTATTACCGCATGCGGTTGAAGTTTAGCTCTGGATCTGTTGTCACATGCGCCGTCATTGCGTTGATCGTCTATTCATTCCTGAATGATGGGCACAATGCGACGTAGATGCGTTAATCTTTCTCTCTTGAGCCATGAACGCAAGTGACTAGATTTCCTGTAAAATAGACTTGAAATATTCTTTTCTATCATCGAAATTGTGTTAGTGGGTGTATTGACGACAATTTATAATTATTGTATTTCTTCGCCAATTTCCATACAATTGACACAACTTTCATTTCTTTTAACTGCAATATCTAAATAAAGCAGTATAAATAACTTGTATTTCTATAATTTATCAACGATTGTCAAGACGATCCTCAAGTATCTTCGTAGAACGAGGGACTACATGCTCATGTATGGAGATAAGGATCTGATCCTTACAGGATACACAGACTCAGACTCGATAAATATTCTCGCAAATTGACATCGGGGTCAATGTTCACTCTAGATTGAGAGGCTATAGTATGGAAAAGCATCAAGCAAGGATGCATCGCGGACTCCACTATGGAAGCTGAATACATAGCCGCTTATGAAGCAGCTAAGGAAGTTTTTTGGCTGAGGAAATTCCTTTCAGATTTGGATGTTGTTCAAAATATGGATTTTCCTATCATTCTTTATTGTGATAACAACGGGGCTATGGCAAATTCAAAGGAGACTCAGAGTCATCGTCGGGGTAAGCATATAGAGCGGAAATACCACTTGATCAGGGAGATTTTGCATCGCGGTGATGTGATAGTCAATAAGATTGCGTCGAAGTACAACATTGTTGATCCCTTTACAAAGGCCCTTAATGGCGAAAGTGTTCAAGGAACACTGGGACTGTCTGGGTCTACGGGACATGCAGCATCTTGTCTAGGGCATGTGGGAGATGATACTGGGGTATGCCCTAGTTTATTGTATATTGTACATGTTTTATATTATATCGTACATTAGTCTCCTGAGACATTAGGACAAGTGAGAGATTGTTGGGATTGGTGTCTTAATTCTCCCGGAGTCTTGTTGTTTGTAATTATACACATTGTTTTATGAATAAAATAACTATTATTTCATTCTGGCATTTATTCATATCCAATAAATAAAGCTCCATAGTTATCTTATGTAAACTTAAGCATGTATATGTGATATACAAGTGGACCATGCCTTAAGTGATAAACTAAATAGGTCTATAGTATAAGGATTAAGGTGGGATACCTGATCCTCATGACAATACGGATACAACCCGTTTTATAGAGGTTTGTAAGTGTTATAAACTACTACAGATGGTAGATCCTAACCATTCGTGTGGAGACATGCGAGCGAGGGTGTCCTATACAAAGAGTTTGTATAAGACCGGACCACATGATGACTAGACTCTGTATACTTGAGTTTTTTTTAGATGTCTAAAGGTAGCAAGGTTGAAAATAAATACCGGTACCCCCAAATTTAAACAAAGTAATATCCTCATTGCTAATAGACTGAAATGATTCATGCGATGTTCTTAAGAAGTTTCGTAAAAATCAGTTTGAAAGAAAGTTGGTGGACCACTAACTTCTAGAAATATTTCATGAATTGACTATCCTCAAAATTGAGTTGATCCTAGTACATGCGATGAGAAATAGAGGCATGCGTTTCATCATTGAAATCATAATTGGTATGGAAAAACAATGCGGTGACTAACTAAAGTAATCAATATTTAATGATTGCACGGACTAAAGAGGATGCGATGATAAAATAATCAATGTTGAAAATGAGATTCAATAATGCAAAATCTAGAATAGACAAAGTCAAAGAACGATACAACTGCCAAATTTGCTCTGTTGCTCACATCATCTGTGATTGCATCCTTCTTTGCGACGAGCCAATTTCTTCGATTGTGATGGCCGAACGAACTAGTCGCATTTTTCGGTTATCGTGTAACACCATCGCAATCGTTTACCACGATCATTGCTAAAAACATCGAGAGGGTAGAAAATAATAAAGACAAAGTTAATTTTTTTCTTTTTTTTTTAGAGGTGATGGTGTAAAAAGGATAAAGGATATAAAAAGGTAGAGAGAGTTTAAGAAATGAAGTTTTTAAAAGGATACTTCAAAAAGATTGCATCTTAGATGAGTTTGAACCTTATGATTGCGCAGAGACTGTCCACTTCTTCTTTAGTCGGAATTCCTCAGGCCCACGGAGGTTTTCTCGCGATGCAAGTCTTCTCCGTGATATATCTTGACTCTTTGCCTGCTGACTTTGAATGCGTTGGTCCCGTCCTCATTAGATAACTGAACCGCTCCATGTGGGAATACCTATTTGATTATAAATGGACCAGACCATCATGATTTTAATTTTTCAGGAAAAAGTCATAGCCGAGAATTGTATAACAAGACCTTCTGTCCGACTTGGAGATTCTTCTCACATAGTTGTTTGTCATGCCAACATTTTGCGCGCTTCTTATAGATCTTGGCATTCTCATATGCTTGAGTTCTTCATTCGTCAAGCTCAACAAATTGAAGTTTCCTTGCCACCCCTACGGTCTTCAAATCAAAATTGAGCTTTTTCACTGCCTACATTGCTTGATGCTCCAATTCAAGCGATAACTGACATGCCTTTCCAAACACCAGCGCATACAAGGACAGGCCTATAGGTGTTTTATAGGCGGTCTTGTATGCTCACAAGGCATCGTCCAACTTCATTGCCCAATCTTTGTGTGAAGGCTTCACCACCTTCTCTAAGATCAGCTTGATTTCCCTATTGGACACTTCAGCTTGGCCGTTTTCCTGTGGATGGTATGCGGTGGCGAACTTATGATGGATATTATATTTGAGCAGCAATTTGTTGATGATGTTATTAACAAAGCCGGAGCCTTCATCACTTATTATGACACGTAGGGTGCGAAAATGAGTGAAGATATTTTTTCGCAATTAACTTGGAGACTACCGCCGCATCGCTTGCAACACACGATACCGCTTTTACCCATTTGGAAACATAATCGACGGCCAATGGAATGTATTTATGACCATTTGATGGTGGAAATGGTCCCATGAAGTCTATGCCCCAAACGTCGAAAAGCTCTAATTCTAAGATAATGTTCATTGGCATCGCATTCTTCCATGAAATGTTTCTCGTGCGTTGGCACCTGTCACATTTCATTACATAGTGTCTTGCGTCCTTAAACAAAGTTGGCCAAAAGTAACCACTTTGTAACACCTTTGCTGCTGTGTGTTGACTGTCTCTTATACACATCTAGATGTGTATAAGAGACAGTCATAGAATAGTCTCTTGCGTCCTTAAACAAAGTTGGCCAAAAGTAACCACTTTGTAACACCTTTGCTGCTGTGTGTTGACCTCCAAAGTGTCCACCATATGTAAGTCATGGCATTTTGATAGTATGTGCCTGTCTCTTATACACATCTAGATGTGGATAAGAGACCACATCTGCATACCATGGTAACTCTTCAATTCTAAACAGTTGCTCTTCTCGGAATGTTGCGTTCACCTCCGACTAGTTGCGGTCAACTTCTGTATTTTCTAATCTTGATAGGTGGTCCACATCCTAGTTCTCCGTCCTTTTGCGATCAATGATTTCCATGTTGAATTCTTGAAGGAGGAGAAACCATCGAATCAACCTCGGCTTTGCATCTTTCTTTGTTATTAAATATTTTATTGTCGAGTGGTCGGTGTGAGTGATCACTTTAGATCCCAGCAAGTAGGCTCTAAATTTCTCCAGTGCAAAGATCACCGCAAGAGGTTCTTTTTCCGTGGTAGTGTAATTTGTTTGGGCACGGTTCAAGGTTCTTCTCGCATATGCGATGGGGTGTAGCATTGTTTTCTTCTTTTGTGCTAGCACCACCCCCATCTCATAATAGTTAGCATCACACATCAACTCAAATGGCTTCGTCCAATCTGGTGCGATCAACATAGGTGTAGTTATCAATGCGTTCTTCAGTATCTTGAATGCGTTGAGGCATTGTTCATCAAAGTCAAACGTTCTCTCTGCTTCCAGCAATGCACTCAATGGTCGTGCAATCTTCGAAAAGTCCTTCACAAAGCATCGATAAAATCCTACATGCCCCAGGAAGCTCCTGATAGCCTTCACATGTGCTAGAGGTGGGAGCTTTTCAATGGCCTCAATCTTCACCTTATCCACCTCCAACCCTTTCTTGGAAACTTTGTGCCCGAGCACAATACCTTCTTTCACCATGAAGTGGCAGTTCTCCCAGTTCAGCACAAGGTTCGTCTCTTCACATCTCCTCAGTATCTTTTCTAAATTGTTTAGACAGACTTCATATGTTTTCCCATACATCGAGAAGTCATTCATAAAAATTTCCACTGAATCTTCAAGATACTCAAAGAAGATGGCCATCATACACCTTTGGAATGTGCTCGGCGTATTACATAATCCGAACGGCATGTGTCAGAAGGAAAACGTTCCATAGGGGCAGGTGAATGTGGTTTTCTCTTAGTCTTCAGGAGCAATCATGATTTGGTTGTAGCCTGCATAACCATCCAAAAAGCAGAAGTAGTCATTTCCTGTTAGGCGGTCTAGCATTTGGTCAATAGAAGGCAAGGGGAAATCATCCTTCTTTGTTGCCCCATTCAGTTTGCGGTAGTCCATGCAGATCCGCTAGCCAGTGACGGTCCTCATTGATATTAATTCATTGTTTGCATTGGGAACTACAGTCATTCCTCCTTTCTTGGGTACACATTGCATGGGGCTGACCCACGTGCTATCGGCGATTTGATAAATAATGCCTGCGTCCAACCATTTGATTATCTCCTTTTTCACGACCTCCTTCGTCATATGGTTTAGTCTGCGTTGATGTTCGATCGACCCTTTTTGGTTTTCCTCGAGATGTATCCTGTGCATGCAATATGAGGGGCTGATTTGTTTTATGTCTGCTAGCATCCATCCTATTACTTTTATATACTTTTTCAAGATGCTCAACAGAGCATGCTCTTGTTCTTCTTGAAGTGCAAAGGAAATTATTACTGTTAGAGTTTCATTTTGCCCCAGAAAAGCATGCTTCAGGTAGTTTGGCAAGGTTTTCAATTCCACAATGGGTGGTTTTTCCAAGGAAGGTTGTTGTGCTTTTCTCTCTTCATTCAACATCAGTTTTTCTTCTTTGGTTATTGTTTCCACGATTGCATTGCAGGTTACCACGAATGCGGTCGCATCCTCTCTTTCATCTTCATCTTCAGACTTTTCTTCTTCATAATAGTTGGGTTCATTGTTGGAATCAATTAGGTCTTCTTCTTCCAGATACTTCATGGCTCTAATAATGTCAAACCTGAGCTTCTGTCTATTCACGCTCAGCGTGATCTCTCCCTTGTACATATCAATCGGAGTGCAACAAGTGGATAAAAATTATCGTCCCAAGATGATGGGTACATCCTTGTCCGCTTCATATTTGAGGATGATGAAGTCTGCTGATAAGATAAATTTGTCGATCGAGACCAGGACATCCTTCACCTTCCCTTCGGGATGAACTAGGGACCTATCTGCCAACTGAAGAGTCACCGTCGTGGGCGCCAGCTACCCCACATTCAATTTTTAAAAATTGAAAAGGGCATTAAGTTGATACTGGCCTCGAGATCGCAAAGCGTTTGACCTATATATATCCCTTCAATTGAGCAGAGTATTGTGAAACTTTCAAGGTCGTGCATTTTCGGTGGAATAATGGTGTTTGACTTTTGGTTAACGCCACTGTTGCGAACTTACCTGTGCTTCTTTTCTTCGTCACCATGTCCTTCAGAAATTTCCCATATTTTGGCATTTGTTCAATCGCTGCAGTAAAAGGGATGTTGATGTGAAGCTGTTTCAGCATGTCCATGAAGCGATGATACTGCACTTCATCATTTTTCTTCTTCTTAAGTCTCTAAGGGAATGGTGGCAGTTGTATTTTCACGGTTCCCTGTTCCATAGCTGTCTCTTATACACATCTAGATGTGTATAAGAGACAGGTCCATGAGGCAATGATACTGCACTTCATCATTTTTCTTCTTCTTAAGTCTCTAAGGAAATGGTGGCAGTTGTATTTTCACGGTTGCATGTTCCCTAGGCTTAGAAGTGGACGCAACTTCTGGTTCCATCGTCTCATGTTCTTTTGATTCCTCTTGTGTCAACGGGGTCCGGGGTCCGGGGTTCCATCGCATTTGGAATAATCCGGCTAAGCTCCATCCTCTCTTCCGTTACTGTTTTTCCACTTCGCAAATTCACAGTTTGACATTGCTCCTTTCCCATATTCCTTGAGTTGGGTGGGAGCTCAATTGTGAAGGAAATCGGATTCGCGATCCCTATGAGCAGCGGAACAAGACTATTCCAAATTACAATCATGAATTAACATAACATTTACAGTCGACTTCAAACATAAACGGTTATGTAAATCTTTCATAAATGGCAGCATGTACAATACAAATGAACAGAGATCAAACTCTATGCACATATGAGGATGCGTCTCTACACTTCGATGCGCAACTCTGATCGAACAACAGCGACCACGAGCGCTCGATCTACACGACCGAAACACAGCACAAATACCGTACGAACACTTTGTGCTCGTCCTCAACGATCTCCTAGGTCACAAACTCTTCCGCAACATGAACGACCTCCACATCACCATGAACAGCCTCCAAAAAACCTTGACGGTGTTGAGTTGAGTCTGACACCACAAAAAGACAACCTTGGTATTCTCGGTGTGAGAATGCAGAGGGTGGGCTCTGTTCGAACTTGGTATGAGGTAGACAAATGGAGGAAATAACGATCGCGTACACGATTGGGCAAGTGGGAGATGGCTGAGACCTATCAAATAGGTCAATGCCCAATCATTTAGATAAAGCTATACGTTCGTCTAGCAAAATCTATGCGATCGTTTAGCTCTATTGTTTAACTCAGTCTGTCGCATACAGGCTCTATATGAGTGTTTACCTTGGGCCAGCGATCGTCTAGCAAAGCTATGCGATCGTTTAGTAAAAACTGCATGATCGTTTAGCTCGCACCTGCACGATCGTTTAGCTCGCCCAACCGTCATTTAGTAAATATGTATTTACTTGATGACTTCGTGAGTTTCTTTTTCGCGAGAGAAAACTCAAAAACCTTTTCAAATGTTTGTCAGAAACTTCTTTTCAAAATAGGAAACTAGTTTCCTTTTAAACTCATGGTTACCATGATCCAATAACCACCCACTACTTTGGTTATTTAAAAGAAAAAGAATTAATTATCTAATAATTATTATAAACATAAATGATAACCAACTTATCATACTATATTTATAACCTATAGTTTTAATATTTCATCTCACAAAACATATAAACCATAGTTCTTTTTCTATTCCATGGTACTTAATGTAAATCTCATTTATATCAATCCTCCACTAGATGTATTGGTGACAAAAATTAGTGGGCGCGATATGCAATGCATGTCTTAGGTTATGTGTTGCTTCTCATGCATCGGTGGTCATGCATGGGAATGAAACTATGCATTAAGAAATGTATGCAATGACCATGCGTTCCCGTCACAAGTTTTCTTGCGCTCACGCCAAGTATAACCCGTATGCAAGTTTTTTGGGTGATCTGATGTCGAACTCAGGGCCTTGTAACTAAATGCTATGTGGTAATGTGTTTGCGGCGTTTGAATAAAGAATGATGGGGGGTATAAGCTAATAACTACTCCTACTCCTAACTAACAGACAAAGAATTGAAAAGTATGAATGAGAGGTAGAGACATGGAAACTGTTGGCGCGTAGTAAATGGATGAAAAATAGATAAAATGTGGGGATGTCTTCATCGCAAACCTTAAGAGTGATCGCAAGGGAAACCTCAGCCAACACAAGCTATGAGATCATGCTACACACACTTGTGCCTAACTCTAGGACGTATGCGATGTGTATGCGAAATGTCAAGAGGCCTTATTCCTAAGTCTCTATTCCTGCTCATGTGCTCTCACACATAAACAAGATGACTGCATACCGCCATCGTATCCTACTTCTTGGACGCATGCAATATCCTCTCCGTATGGTGCATACGCTGTGGAATAGCAAACGAAGCTTATTCCTAAGTTCTCCATTCTTGCTTATGCGTTCCAATCTGCTCTCACGAGACATAGATTTGGTTTTTAGACTACTCTTCCAAGTACGCCTAAATGATGAAGGATGCGCTCATAAGACAAGGTAACTGCATAAACTTGGCTGATGCAAGATTATTCCTATCTCTAGTAAAAAATGGCTTACATTGCTTAATGCGACCAACCACTTACCCTCCCGGGAAGTGTGTTGTTGCTGACTTTACTCATAGACAAGCATTGCGTCCACCTATAGATAGGCGTTGCTACAGCTTCACACTAAGCAAATAAGGTTTTCTCACACACTCGCACAATGCACACCTTTCGATTTTCTGCTACATGCTTCATATCTCTAATCCACATGATTAAGTGTGCAGTACTCTCACAATCTTACTAAGTGATGCAATGAATGTTAAATATGCTAACAAATAAAGATGGAGATGGAATCGAAGGAAACATAGAAATGCATTGAACACAAAATGTATTAGTTTCTTAATCCAAAATGTAATACAATACATTATAAGAAAAGAAGAGAAATGGAAATGGCTAGCTGGAAGCAATGTCTTGCTTCCAGCAGATGTGTGTCAAGGCTGCCGGTGGTGCCATGGAAAGGCGATGGAGCTGACTCTCTCGAGATCTAACTCCGGCGAAGGCTCTGGTCGTCACTCGGAATGGGTGAAGGAGATGAAGAACTCTCAAGCTTTCTTCTCACGAGTTCATCTAGATCACAAAAATCCACCCGAAGGTAGGGAACCTTGGATGAAAACCATGGATCCCTTGAAATTTTTCTCAGCGGCTTCTATTTATAGAGCTTGATCGCCGACAACATTAATGAACCTGCTCTGATTTTGACATTAGCGGCGCGTTGGTGATAACGGGCAGAAATGCACGTTATCATAGTGCTAAGTTATTAAACAATGTTGGATTGTGTTGATGAAAAATGATAAATTGCATCCATTAAGAATAAAATCTATAATATTGCGGTTGCGTGCATCAGCGCATTGGAACTATTGATAACGTATCAAGTTTTTGGCGTCGTTGCCGGGGACATCAGCAAAATAGTGTGTTAACATTATTTTATTAAATGTGGAAATGGATGATAGGCGTTGATGGAATTACATTGTGCACTCAAGTTTCCTCAATGGAATCCAAGTGTAAATTCCTCTGAGTTTCCTGGTAAGTCTAGGGTCGATCACAGGGACTTGTGAAAATAGCTGCGTTGATAATTTTCTTATGAAAACTTTGCAGTAACCGGTAAAATAAATAAGGTGATGGTTTGTTGTTGCGTTAATTAAAATAATAATAAATACGGTAGAGTTCGAAAAGAGTTGGCAATGGGAAATACAATGAATATACGATGAACGGGTTGAGAGGGGTTTCGGCTAACACTCCCTAGGTTGCGTTCATACCTTGCGATCATTCAACATGCAAACAATAGTAAACCACCTCTCGGCATGAATGCCACGGATTCTAAGGCTAGAACACATGTGATAAATATGCGATAAGTCTACATGGTTTACACATAAACCTCTATTTCTATTTATGCAATGACAACATGACATTCACACAAATATGCGGCCACATAATATCATTCCTATTCCTAGGATGTATGCGATGCAAGTTGACAAACATAGCTTATCCCTAAGTCCCTATTTCTTGTTTATGCAGGCCTACTCTTGTTCTTTCAAGTCAGATTCTAACCTCGTTCTCTCGTGACATTAGGTTCTTTCTTTAGATTCTCTCTCGAGCAACTCTAAAGGGATGTTTTGCATAGCATAAAACAAGACAATCGCAAGCAATGAACTTTCTAGACCATGTTAGCTTAGTTTCTCTCAACCCATTCAACTAGTTTAGCTACTCATGCGTATTAAGAGAGTGAGCAGATGTAGAATTATAACTTCCATTGAATAGATAAAAGATGAAGTACAGAATAACAATGCAAGTATAGTATAGAGCCTAGGGCAATTTCTTGCCACCAGGTGTTACATTGTTCTACTCGTGCTCTAAAGATATTCTCGCTTTCGCGAGAGTCAACCGGTTCTCTGCTCTTATGCCCCAAGGTTCTCTCTCGAGCTGCCTTGGACAATCTCCAGTGTCACCCCTCTTCTCTGGCTTCGCAGTGAAATGGAAAAGGAAACTATGAATAGAGGTGTGAACTTGTAAAGTGATGAATTAATCGACTACTTAACCCCTTTTCTGAAGAATGCACTTGGTATTTATAGGGCATCAAAAGGTGAAAGGCGGCTTCTCTTTCCTGGTTGTACAGATGGGACAACTTTAATTCCTGACTGATGCACCGGATAATTGTCACCGATAAAGCTGGATGTACTTTGTGACTGTTATTGGCTGTCAACTTAATTTGGATCCTACTTTGTTAGGTTTCTGTCCCATTGATCTTAATTGTCCTTTCATCCGGAAGTGTCCACCATGTTGCGGTGATTCTTCTTGGGTGAGTATTTGCGAGCGCGATCAACGCAAAGTCTTGCAGTGAAGTTACGCTCGACCGATGAATTCCTATGATCATAATCTCTATAATGCGTTAACGCATATTCTGCACAAAAAATACAAAAATCCATAGTTCCAATGCGCTGACGCACGCAACCGCAATATTATAGATTTTATGCTTAATGGACGCAATTTATCATAACGCAATCCAACATTGTTTAATAACTTAGCACTATGATAACGTGCATTTCTGCCCGTTATCAGTTGGTCCTTTTTCGAATCTCAACTGCTAACGGCATGGTAGGTGAAATGTCAATATCATCTTTTGATTTTCCTGAGATATGCGTTGATTCTTCCATTTCACCAACCTTACGGTGATCCTGCTATTATGGTTATCATCGTGTAGCTGCAATCTTGAAATGACCGCAATCGCTTGGTTACCGCAACTTCTAGACGATGACCGCAATCGCTTGACGATCGCAACTCCTATGCGATGGACGCATACGGTTGATTGCCGCAACACCCATGCATTGAACGTATGTGTTCGCATTTGCGATGGAGAATTTATCCACATGCGTTCATTTATGCGATAGCCCGGCTTCCGTGTCTGCGTCCGATTCCGACATTAGCTACAAAGATAGACAATTGAACGCATAATAACGCATAATAGTGGGTTAGCCGAGATTCTTAATGTTGAACGACGCAAACTCATTTTCTCATGAATTTCTAACATAATTGCCGCATATTATGCTTAACAGCCCTCATAATTCTAAATAAAAGGCCTAAGATGACATGCATTTCTGCATGTCATCACACCCCCAAACATAGAATCATGATTGTCCTCAAGCATGCATTATACTCGAGAAATTCTTAACTCACCTTCTTGCTTTCCTTTGTGATGACCAGCCTCTCAGAATATAATTTACTCATACCTCTAACCATCGCTGCAATGCTCTCCTCCACTTTGGTTGCTTCTTCAAAAAAATCTTTTATAAGTTTAAATCCGGCAAGCCTTTGCTCAAAAACTTTTTATTCATTTGCTGCAACTTTGCGTTTAGCTTTTGAGAATGCATTCATTCAAAACACTTCAAAAAATTGCGATGACTTATTCGAATGCGGTGTTGAACCTGTTTATGCTCTTCGTTTTGGCTTACTCCCATGTGTGTCATGCGGGCATCCAACTTCGATTGCATTCCATATTTAACTCAACTCTTGTCTTGCTTGATTTGGCTTGCGCCGAAGAGAGGAGTTGCACTTATGCGTTGATCTTGGCGACTTACCTTCGTTTTGGCTTGCCTCCACGTGTGTCATGCGGACATCAAACTATTGGTAAGTACCTTTCACAACTTAACTCTTATCAACATGGGTTTCCCCATTGCATTTACAGTGGAGTTGTTATTCTCAAAATTATCTCTTTTTTTCTTTTTTTTTTTTTAAAAAAAAGATCGTAATGTAATGAACGCAATTCTCCGAGACGCTGCCACCCCCAAACTTAGAGGTTGGCAGCGTTCTCACCGCATAGCTAAAAACAAACTCAAAAGGAATGCGGTACCTTCTCTCAAAATAAAACTTAAGACTTTCAGAATTTGTAAAAGCTAATAAAAGTAAGGTGAGCCTTGCAATGCTTAGTTAGCAGATGCGGTGAATTATACGTACCATCATATATGCATCGCAAAGGAATGCAATCAGACAAGGAGAATTTCAAAAGGATAATGCATAAAGGATAACAAGAAAGGACCTTAGGCGGAATAATGCATACGATTATGTGTTGGAATCCACGCGATCGAAGCCGTGCATTGAAGGATGAAGGGAATTCCTCCGTTGTAACTATGCACCGAGGAGAATTATTATCGCACCTATAAGGAGTAAACACACCACAACCAAGGAAGCAGCCACATATCCAAAATAATAATAATAAAAATAAACTAAACTGAAGAAAGCAAGGTAAAGATAGAGTAGAAGACGTCCCTAGAGAAATTGGAGTGTTGTCACTGCAAGGAGTCTCCCATGCAGGAGATTTCTCTCAACTGCTTAGGTTAAGGGACTCACCCTGACCATTGGAACTTCTGACAATTGTTGGGCGCATGCGGCCGTCATGTGCTTAGAATTACCTTCAGCTCATGTGACTGATTGCCCTCTTATCTTGGGGTCAATACTGGCTTTCAGCGCATCGCCTACACTTCAATATTGGTGACAACTTGGTTGCACGAGCTACAACACTCCCAAGATAAAAAGGTTTCCTGTAGAGACACAAAACTCAACAAACAATTAGCTGCTAAGTCCCCAGCAAAGGCGCCAAAAACTTGGTGATGAAAATAAGCCGTCAAAGACTTGATGACTCAATTAGTGGGATGCAATATGCGATGCATGTCTTAAGCTATGCGTCCATTCTCATGCGTTGGTGGTCATGTGTTGGAATGAAACGATGCATTAACGAATGTATGCGATGACCATGCGTTCCCATGACAAGTTTTCTTGGGCTCATGCCAAGTATAACGCGAACATAAGTTTCTCAAATGATCCGAGGTCGAACTTAGGGACTTGTAACTAAATGCTATATGATAATGTGATTGCGACGGTTGAATAAAAGAATGATGGACGGTATAAGCTAACAATACTCCTACGCCTAACTAACAGACAATGCAATGAGAAGTATGAATGAGAGGTAGAGACATGACAACTGTTGACGTGAAGTAAATGGATGGAAAATAGATAAAATGTGAGGATGTCTTCACCCTTTAAGAGTGACCACAAGGGTAACCTCAGGCAACACAAGCTATGCGATCATGCTACACACACTTGTGCCTAAATCTAGGACGTATATGCGAAATGTCGAGAGGCCTTATTCCTATGTCTCTATTCCTACTCATGTGCTCTCACACATAAAAAAGATGACCGCATACCTCCATCGTATCCTACTTCTTGGATGCATGCAATATCCTCTATGTAGAGTGCATACGTTGTGTAATAGTAGACAGAGCTTATTCCTAAGTTCCCCATTCTTGCTTATGCGTTCCAATCCGCTCTCCCGAGACATATATTTGGTTTTTAGACTACTCTTCCAAGTATGCCTAAATGATGAATGATGTGCTCATAAGACAAGGTAACCGCATAAACTTGTCTGACGCAAGATTATTTCTATCTCTAGTGAACACTAGCTTACATTGCTTAATGCGACCAACCACTTACCCTCCAGAGCAGTTGGTTGTTGCTGACTTTACTCATAGACAAGCATTGCGTCCACCTATAGACAGGCGTTGCTACAGCTTCACACTAAGAAAATAAGGTTTTCTCACACACTCACACAACACACACCTTCTGGTGGTTTGCTACATGCTTCATATCTCTAATCCGCATGACTAAGTGTGCGATACTCTCATAATCTCACTAAGTGATGTAATGAATGTTAAAGATGCTAGCAAAGAAAGATGGAGATGGAATCGAAGGAAACATAGAAATGCATTGAACACACAATGTATTAATTTCTTAATCCAAAATGTAATACAATACAATATAAGAAAAGAAGAGAAATGGAAAAAGCTAGCTGGAAGCAATGTCTTGCTTCCAACAGATGTGTGTCAAGGCTACCAGTGGTGCCATGGAAGGGCGGTGGAGCTGACTCTCTCAAGATCTAACTCCGGCGAAGGCTCCGGTCATCACTCGAAATGGATGAAGGAGATGAATAACTCTCAAGCTTTCTTCTCACGCATTCGTCTGGATCACAAGGATCCACCCGAAGGTAGGGAACCTTGGATGAAAACCTTGGATCCCTTGAAATTCTGCTAAGTGGCTTCTATTTACAGAGCTTGATCGCCTATAGCATTAATGGACCTGCTCTGATTTTGACATTAGCGGCACGTTGGTCCTTTTCTAAATCTCGCCCGCTAATGGCGTGGTAGGTGAAATGTCAACATCATCTTTTTATTTTCCCGAGATATGTGTTGATGCTTCCATTTCACCAACCTTGCGGTGATCCTGCTATTATGGTTATCATCGTGTAGTCACAATCTTGAAATGATGACAATCGTTTGGTTACCACAACTTCTACACGATGACCGCAATCATTTGATGATCGCAACTCCTATGCGATGGATGCATGCGATTGATTACTGCAACACCCATGCGTTGAACGTATGCATTCACATTTGCGATGGAGAATTTCTCCGCATGCGGTCGTTTATGCGATAGCCCGACTTCCGCGTTTGCGTACGATTCCTGCGTTAGCTACAAATATAGACAATTGAATGCATAATAACGCATAATAGTGGGTTAGTAGAGATTCTTAATGCTGAAGGACGCAAACTCATTTTCTCATGAATTCCTAACATAATTGCCGCATATTATGCTTAACAACCATCATAATTCTAAACAAAAGGCCTAAGATGACGTGGATTTCTGCATGTTATCATGTATCTTATACATCATACCGATTATATCATATATAATCGAAATACCTCTTGTCAATTTGAACATTTCAAATCAACACAAAGAACTGATCCTCAACAGAATCCAAGCTACCAAGGGGACCTCATGGGCCTATAGCTCCGAAACTCCAACGGTATGTGAATAACTGACTAAACTCTTTAGTCACGGGATCCACCAACCATTAACTACGAGGCACTCCACTAAAGACCGATAGCTAAACTCTCCTTACTACAAATATATTATGTGTCCATCTTAACCAATCAGCAGTGCGACAACCCTTTACATATCGTTCGTAAGTATAACTGGGCCAATAGCCGTTATGCCCCTATAGTTACATCTGTATCCTTAGGTACCACTGATTCCTCTAATGAACATAAATCATAGTCCTACTATGACTGAGTCTTCTCTTCCAAAGAGAAGCTGTGGCCACTATGTTCAAGCCCTGGAATCAGCCCTTAAAGGAGCAATCTCTCTACTTATCCCTGCTTCGAAAAAGGTAGGCATGTTGAGTTGGCAATCTAGCCACTATCACCCATACAAATCAAAGGACTGCCCTCAAAGGCAGGAATTCACAAAACACTCAGGATTGATGTCACGTTACCTATGGTCGTTTAGGTGAGATGCAAGTCTCTAGTATCAACGGCGTTATATACAGAGTCTAGTCATCTCATGGTCTAGGTCTTATACAAACTCTTTGTATATGATACCCCCGCTCCACGTCTCCACATGAATGGTCATGATATACCATCTATAGTAGTTTACAACACTTGCAAACCTCTACAAAGAAGACCGTATCCATAGTGTCACCAGGATTAGGTATCCCACCTTAATTCCTATACTACAGACCTAGTTAGGTTATCACTTAAGGCATGATCCACTTGTATATCACATATACATGCATAAGTTCACATAAGATAACCATGGAGCTTTGTTTATTGGATATGAGTAAATGCCAGAATTAAATACACTTATTTTATTTATTGAACAATGTGTATCTTTACAACATGAGACTCTGGGAGAATTAGGACACCAATCCCAACAATCTTCCACTTGTCCTAATGACTCGAGAGACTAATGTACAATACAATATAAAAATGTACAATATACATTAAACTAGGGCATAACCCAGTATCATCTCCCACTTGCCCTAGACAAGATGTCGCATGTCCCACAGACCCAGACTATCTAGGTGACCCTTGAACACTTTAGCCGTGAGGGCCTCTGTAAAGGGATCAGTAACGTTGTGCTCCGATGCGATCTACTTGACTATCACATCACCACGACACACAATCTCCCTGATCAGGTGATATTTTCATTCTATGTGCTTACCTCGACGATGACTCCGAGGCTCCTTCGAATTTGCCACAGCCCCACTGCTATCACAACAAAGAGTGATAGACAAATCCATATTTGGAACAACTTCCAAATCTATAAGGAACTTTCTCAGCCAAACAGCCTCTTTAGCTACTTCACAAGCCGCTACGTATTNAAGGAACTTTCTCAGCCAAACAGCCTCTTTAGCTACTTCACAAGCCGCTACGTATTTGACTTCCATAGTGGAATCCGCGATGCATCCTTGTTTGATGCTTCACCAAACTACAGCCCCTCCATTAAGAGTAAACACTGACCCTGATGTCGATTTGTGAGAATCTCGATCGATATGAAATTCAGAGTCCGTGTATCCTGTAAGGATCAGATTCTTATCTCCATACACAAGCATGTAGCCCCTCGTTCTCCAAAGATACTTGAGGATATCATCCACATACAGTACCAGGAAAGCTACTGAGCTGTTGATGATCTTCTTGTAAACACAAGGCTTATCAACGTTCTGGTCAAAGCCAAACGACTTGACAGCAGTGTCAAAATCTGATGTTTCAAGATCGAGATGCTTGTTTCAGCCCATAAATGGACCTATTAAGCTTGCAAACTCTTTTCTCTTGATCTGGAACTACGAACCCCTCTGGTTGCGTCATATAGATGGTCTCCTCAAGATTACCATTCAGAAAGGCAGTCTTGACATCCATTTGTCATATTTCATAATCATAAAATGTGGCTATGGATAGGAGAATCCTGATAGACTTCAGCATGACAACATGTGAGAAAGTTTCCTCATAGTCAACTCCCTCAACCTGGTAATAACTCTTTTCCACGAGTCTAGCCTTAAAGGTTTGTACCTTTCCATTTACACCTTTCTTTCGCTTATAGATCCACTTACACCCAATAGGTTTGACCCCATCGGGTGGATCAACAAGCTCCAGACATTATTGAAGTACATAGACTCCATTTCCTGGTTCATGGCCTTAACACATTCATCTTCGTCAACATCCTCCATTGCCTTTCAAAAGACAATGGATTGTTGACCCCATCATTCATAATGACGTTTTGGGCTTCAATCAAAACCATGTAGCATTCTGGTGGGTTCATAACCCTCCCAAACCGTCGAGGCAATCTCAACTCTTGAGCTGGTTGACTAGACGTCCCGACCTCAACAACTCTTGTTGATCTGTCAGTCTGTTCAACAACTCTTGTTGAACCCTCAACAGTCTCAGTCTCACTTGAGATCTCATGTAAAATGAGCATACTTCGTGGCTTATGATCCCTCATGTGATCTTCTTCCAAGAAGATAGCATTAGTGGAAACAAACACTTTGTTCTCACTCGGATGATAGAAGTATCCTCCTATCGTTTCCTTGGAGTAGTCTACAATGAGGCAAACCTTCGAACACAGTTCCAACTTCTTTGGGTTAGTCGCTAGCACATGTGTCGAACAACCCCAAATCCTGAAGTGCCATAAACTACCTTTACGGCCTCTCCATAACTCAAAAGATGTTTTAGAAAAACTTTTCAAGGAAACATTGTTCAGGATATAACATGCAGTTTGCACTGCATATCCCCAAAACGAGTCTGGAAGACGAGCATAACTCATCATAGACCAAACCATGTCCAACAAGCCTTGTTTCTCTTTTCTGATACACCATTCTACTGAGGTGTACTAGAGGCCGAGAGTTGGGACGCAATCACATGTTCTATCATATAGTTTTGGAATTGGAGGTCCATATACTCTCCACCACGATCAGATCGTAGTGTTTTTATCTTCTTATCTAATAAGTTTTCAACTTTAGCCTTATACTCCTTGAACTTTTCAAGGTCTTTAGACTTACGTTGCATTAGGAAGAGATACCAAACCTTGAATAATCATCTATGAAAGAGATGAAATATTCATACCCACCTCGAGCTCTAACATTCATCGGACCACAGAGCTCTGAATGTACAAGCTCCAAGGCTTCTTTGACTCTATAACCTTTTCCAGTAAAAGTTCATTTGGTCATCTTGCCTTCGAGGCATGATTCATATACCGGCAAGGAGTTTTCTTCTAAACTCTTTAAAAGTCCACTTTTCACCAACTTCTCAATTCTATCGAGGTTGATGTGACCTAACCTTAGATGCTAAAGATGGGCGTTTTCCTTTGGAGAAACCTTTTGTCTTTTAGCTGTTGTTGCCGTACTGAACATTTCAGTGTTAAACAAGGCATTTATGACTAATGGACTTAGTACACATAAGTTATTTTCTATTGAACCATAACCAATCTCCATCCAATCTTGAAAATAAACACTTTATTCTCGGAAGA
The DNA here is from genome assembly GCF_009727055.1 of Benincasa hispida. Classification (NCBI taxonomy): domain Eukaryota; kingdom Viridiplantae; phylum Streptophyta; class Magnoliopsida; order Cucurbitales; family Cucurbitaceae; genus Benincasa; species Benincasa hispida. The sequence goes on along the minus strand of NW_024064858.1, from coordinate 577,288 downwards.
GAAGACGGTATAACATTGTTCAATGAGACAAGAAACCGAGATTGAGTTCCTCTTAATATGAGGAACTACAAAAACATTATCCAATAACAGATAACAGTTCTTGTCAACAAATAACTTCAACCTACCTACAGCAACATCTAAAACAACCTCACCAGTACCGACTCGAAGAGTCAACTCTCCTTGTGCCAACGTTTTCCAGGAACTGAATCCTTGGTAAGAGGAACTGACATGATTGGTAGCACCTGAATCAAGAATCCAGGTAGAATCATCATTCTCTACGAGACATGTCTCCAAGACAAATAAATCATATTTACTGTCTTGTCTCCACTTTTGGAGAGTAGTGGGATGGAGGTCATTTGCCACGAAATTCATTTCACACGATTTTTTCCATTGTAAATAATCAGTCATTTTTAAAAGCTTTAAACGGAAATACTAATGAGTTGCTGAAAAGAAAAACACATTGACCTTCATTAGGTTTTAAGCAAATACCCGTTGTAAAACAAAGCAACATCTAATTAGGTTTTAGCAAAACTAACATGAACCCCGTGTGACATCTAGTTTCGCAATGAGGCTTCAAAGATTTAGGACAAAAGCCGCCAAAGGGAGGTCAATTATCCCTCCTCTGAATGGAGAAGTTCTCAACTAGTCATTAATACCAGAACAACTCTTGTTCCTATAACGACAAGCCATCATTGATTTGGCCAAGAGATCATTAACTTACTTAACAATCTCTCGTAAGTGTAACCTGCCATTTTAAGCCCTAGAGGTCCGTCCTAAAAGGCGCAATTCCGAAGGGAAAAAATCCGATTTGGGCACAAACCTAAAGCAACCCTATCCATTTTTGGAGTTCATCTTGATATTGACCAACTGCACAAAACCCATCCTAAGGTGGCCACTTCTAGGATGACACAAGGGCGTATAGAATGATCTCACGGTGTGAACCAATGACAGAAAACCATAGGACATGTTGACATACACCCTTCACCCAATTACTATAAATACTCTCTCTGTCCACCTTGATATTGACTCATGCAAACACCATCCTAAAGGCATCTCGAGGCCAAGCATGAATCTCACGGTGTGAACATACAGGGAGAAACATGAGTGGAATCATAGACATATCTGATATGCCTCCTCCTCCACTGAGTATTTTATAACCTAAGGAGGGTTTAGTTTACTTAGAAAAAAACATGGCTAAGGATTTTAATTAAGTGACTTTTAGTTTCCCAAGAGTAACTTTTACCTTGATAGTTGAACAACTTTTGATCATCATCCATTAAACTCTTTAACGGAGGCTTTGACCAAGACGTCGTATGCTTGTTTAAAATCTATCTAATTTACCTTTCTAGGTAGGTTCCCAGGTAGGGGTTACGTTTCTGTCAACTTAAAGACCCCAGCCTAGCCAGAACCCGCCTTAGACAAAAGGTCCCTTATAGATAGGTTTACAAAAAATTTAATCTTTTATTTCAACCAATTTAATCCTATTAAACCGATTTTAAAAGATTAATCTAGGTTAATAAACTCTTTAGAACCACTTGAACTTAGGTCTATCTCAATCAAATTTTAAAACCCTTTTAAAACTTGAGTTCACCCTAAGTCTGCATGCAACTCTGAATTATGGATTTTAAGTCTAATTTTCTTTATAACAATTATAAATGGAAACAACACAAATGCTAAGCTAAACCATGCAGGGCATTCATAACGCTTATAAACACATAAGTGTCATGCTCAATGCATTGTCCATTCATTGCTACTTATTTTATATAACATTTATACAAAAACCGCAATGAAACAAGCAAGACATGCTTCCATTCACCCTTAGACTATAACAATTATAATAAAAAGGATGAATGCATGATAATGCTCGATGCATGAAAAATATAACTCTTATATTTCATGATGCATGTGCATGCTTTCAAGTAATTTCTTCATGCAAGATTATAACAATTATAATACATGATGCATGGAATAATTGCACAACCTAAGGTGGTTTTTAACTATATGACAAACACTTTGACATATAAGCACCATAACATCAAATGTTAAGCAATAAAAGTTGATGAACCGGGTAAAATTGCCTTAAAACACAAAAGGAAAACTAACTATTACAAAGCAAGGAGTCTTCGGTTCAAATAGGCGAACCGGGTCTTGAACTGCTCAGCAAAGCATCGCTTCTCCAACCATCGTGTACTAAGCACCCCGCGATTGTCCACACGATAAAACAAACTCTTCATTCTATCACCTACCAACGCTCCAGAGTTAAACGATCGTTTAGCATTTTATTATACGATCGTCTAGAAAAATCCAAATGATCGTTTAGATATTACTACAAAGATCGTGTACCTTTACTAAGCGATGAAGCCTGAAGTACACGATCGATAATCGTGCTTCGCAAAATTCACGCCTTCCGCGATCGTCTAAGCGACTACGATGCCGCGAAGCACCATCGCCTAAGCGATCGCTTAGCTAGCGTCTCCGTATCGCATATGTGTGACCAACGCTACGCGATATGGTAAATGATTTACCTATCGCTTAGCATTAGCTAAACAATCGTTTAGAAAATACTACACGATTGTCTAGAAAAAATATCTAAACGATCGCTAGTTTAAATCCCAACGATCGTTTACCTGAGCTACACGATCCGACCAACGCTTGGACTTCTTCTTCGTTGAGAACTACATCGCCATGTGCCGAAGCTTCATCACGAATGACTCGACAAACTCGGAACTTTTTCGAATTACAGACTCGATTGCAAAGTTAGTTTTCTCCCAAAAACGGAGGAGCCCTTACGACTTTGTAATACCGAAAGCTTTAACAAAAAGGCAATCAAACCTGAAATGTTCATAAAAAACATCCACAAATGCAGAAAATAGTTAATTACAAATGCAAAAACCCACTACGATTGTAAAAAGCGTTTGATTCAGATCTATAATTTGGAATATCAGAGAACCTGACTCTGATACAATTGAAGAAAATCGGATTCGCGATTCCCATGAGCAGCGGAACAAGACAATTCCAAATTACAATCATGAACTAACATAACATTTATAGTTGACTTCAATATAAACGGTTATGCAAATCTTACAGAAATTACAGCATGTATCAATACAAATGAACAGAGATCAAACTCTACGCACATATAAGGATGCATCTCTATGCTTCAATGCGCAACTCTAATCGAACAACACAAACCACGAGCGCTTGAATATACACGACCGCTACACAGCACGAACACCGTACGAACACTTTGCACTTGTCTTCAACGATCTCTCGGTCATGAACTCTTCCGCAACATGAATAGTCTCCATAGCACCACGAACAGCCTCTAGAAAACTGCGACGGTGTCGAGTTGAGTCTGACACCACCAACAAGGCGACCTTGGTATTCTCGGTGTGAGAATCCAGAGGGTGGGCTCTATTCGGACTTTGTTATGAGGCAGATGAACGGAGAAACAACGATCGCGTACACACCTGGGCAAGTGGGAGATGGCTGAGACCTATCGTATAGGTCGATGCCCAATCGTTTAGATAAAGCTATGCGATCGTCTAGCAAAAACTATGCGATCGTTCAGCTTTATCGTTTAGCTCGGTCTGTCACGTACAGACTCTACACGATCGTTTACCTTGGGCCAGCGATCGTCTAGCAAATTTATGCGATCGTTTAGTAAAAACTGCACGATCGTTTAGCTTGCCCAACCGTCGTTTAGTAAATATGTATTTACTTGATGACTTTGTGAGTTTTTTTTTCGCGGAGGGAAAACTCAAAAAACCTTTTCAAATGTTTGTCAGAAACTTCTTTTCAAAATAGGAAACCACTTTTCTTTTAAACTCACGGTTACCATAATCCAATAACCACCCCTACTTTGGTTATTTAAAAGAAAAAGAATTAATTATCTAATAATTAATATTATTATAAACATAAATGATAACCAACTTATCATACTATATTTATAACCTATAGTTTTAATATTTCATCTCATGAAACATATAAACCATAGTTCTTTTTCTATTCCATGGTACTTAATGTAAATCTCATTTACATCAATCCTCCATTAGATGTATCTTATACATCATAACGATTATATCATATATAATCAAAATACCTCTTGTCAATTTGAACGTTTCAAATCAACACCAAGAACTGATCCTCAACAGAATCCAAGCTACCAAGGGAACCTCATGGACCTATAGCTCCGAAGCTCCAATGGTACGTGAATAACTGACTAAACTCTTTAGTCATGGGATCCACCATCCATTAACTGTCAGGCACTCCACTAAAGACCGACTACTGAACTCTCCTTACTACAGATATATTATGTGTCCATCTAACCAATTAGCAGTGCAACAACCCTTCACAGATCGCTCGTAAGTACAGCTGGGCCAATAACCGTTATGCCCCTGTAGTTACATCTATCTCCTTAAGTACCACTGATCCCTCTAATGAACATAAATCATAGTCCTACTATGACCGAGTCTTTTCTTCCAAAGAGAATTTGTGGCCACTATGTTCAAGCCCCGGAATCAGCCCTTAAGGGGACAATATTTCTACTTATCCTTGCTTCGAGAAATGGGTGGATTCCATCTTGTGGATTGAGTTCCCAGCTCTCAGATCAGACAAATCCCCTAAAAGGTAAGCATGTTGAGTTTGCATTCTGACCACTCTCACCCATACTAATCAAAAGACCACCCTCAAAGGCAGAAGTTCACAAAACACTAAGGACTGAGGTCGTACACCTATGGTCGTTTAGGTGAGATGCAAGTCTCTAGTATCAATGGCGTTATATACAGAGTATAGTCATCTCCTGGTCCAGGTTTTATACAAACTCTTTGTATAGGACACCCCCACTCCACGTCTCCATATGAATGGTCAAGATCTACCATCTATAGTAGTTTGTAACACTTGCAAACCTCTACAAAATAGACCATATCCGTAGTGTCACCAGGATCAGGTATCCCACCTTAAGCCTTATACTACAGACCTATTTAGGTTATCACTTAAGGCATGATCCACTTGTATATCACATATATATGCTTAAGTTCACATAAGATAACCATGGAGCTTTATTTATTGGATATAAGTAAATGCCAGAATTAAATAACACTTATTTTATTCATTGAACAATGTGTATCTTTACAAAATAACGAGACTCCAAGAGAATTAGGACACCAATCCCAACAAGTTGAACTCGGCAACGTCCCTTGCAGTCTACTTTTGAGTTTGCCCGCAATCTGTCCTATCTGAATTTCGAGATTGTGGATAGACGTCGCCTGATTCTGGAGTAATGTTTCATTCTTCTCAATATACTACTTTAGTAAGCTCTCAAGAGATGAAGATTGTGGTGCCTGTGAGCTACTAGCTTAATTTTATGATTGACCGTTTGTTCGTAGGAAAAATCTTGGCGGCCCTTCTTTTTGCGCCATGGGTTGAAAATTTTGTTGTTGATTTTTTCACACAAAATTGGGGTGATTTCTCCACCCAGGGTTATAAGTGTTGGAGAAAGGGTTGTTCTTTATGAAGCATATAGATTGTCGATTCCTCGGACATTCTTCCATCGGATGGGCTTTTCCGCAAGTGGCACAACTTGCGCTCGTCTGATTGATTTCGTTGACCTACCCCCTATGCGTTCCTGGGCTACTGATTGTGATGCCTTGTATTAGATTCATCATCACATTCATTTGGTTTTGTAGGGATGCGATGGCCTCATTACTTGCGTCACCTTCTTTAATTCTAAGTCGTTGATCGCTTTCCCTCAAGTCTTCATGATTCTTCTAAATGCGATCAAGTATATTTTTAGCCTCGTCATATGTTTTGTCAAGCAGACCTCCAGCTACTGCCACATTGGCAGCCGTCTGTGATGTAGGGTTCAAACCATGATAAAAGATTTCCAGTTGGAGACAATCGGGTAAGCCATTGTGCGGGCAATTTCACACCAGTCTTTTAAACCTCGCCTAGGCATCACTGAGCGATTCGTCAATATCCTGTTCAAAATTAGTAATCAACTTCCTCCTTCTTGCATTCTCTGTCGGGGGTAAGTACTTCTTCATTAACTTTTCCACTACTTGTTCCCAAGACGTTATCTCCCCTGGTTCGAGAGAATAAGCCCATTTCCTTGCTTGGTCACATAGCGAAAATGGGAACAACGTTAGTCGGACCTCCTCAGCTGAGATGTTTGGGAACACAAAAGTATTGTAGATTTCAATAAAACTCCAGAGATAGACGTGCGGATCCTCGCCACGCCTTCTGCCAAACTGTCTGGCAGTCTAAATCATCTGTAGCTTAACCAACTTCATCTCGAACCTCAATCCGTCCAAGGCTAGTCTCACGATTCCTAGTGAGAAATTATAAAGGTTGGGTGATGCATAATCCCGGATGGATTTATTGCGGTCGTTCGCCAGAAGAATGGGGTTTGCCATGATATTATTTGCGTTCGGTACTCTGTCTTCCGGTTGTTCCCCCATGTTGGGATTTCTCTCTTGCTATTGTTGGCGTTTGTTTCTTCTTCTTTCGTTGACATAATATGCAATGCATGTTCTTAAAGTATGCGTTGATTGTCATGCGTCGATGGTCATGCGTTGGAATGACTTTGCATTAACGAATGTATGCAATGACCATGCGTCCTGTCACAAGTTTTCTTACGCTCATGCCAAGTATAACGCGAACGCAAGTTTCTCGGATAATCTGAGGTTGAACTCAGGGACTTGTAGCTGGATGAATTTGGTAATGTGCATGCGTTGGTTGAATAAAAGAATGGATTGGAGGTTTCTATGCTAACACTACTCCTACTCCTAACTGACAAACAACGCAATGAGATTATGAATGAGAGGTAGAGACACGACAACTCTTGACATGAAACAAATGAATGGGAAAATAGATAAAATTTGGAGATGTCTTCATTGCAATACTTAAGAGTGACCGCAAGGGCAACCTTAGTCAACGCAAGCCATGCGATCATGCTACACACATTTGAGCCTAACTCTAGGACGTATGCGATGTATATGCGAAAGTGCCGAGAAGCCTAAACCAGCCTAAACCCTTATAACCCGCTCACGTGCTCTCACCACATGAGCGTGATGTCCACATATCACCACCATATCCTTCTTCTTGGACTCATGCAATATCATATCTGTAGGGTGCATACGCTATGTGATGGCAAACAGAACTTATTTCTAAGTCTCCATTCTTGCTTATGCAAACCTAATCTAGCTCTTCCGAGCATCGATTCTAACCTAGCTCTCTTAAGTCTTAGGTAATTTCTTTAGACTCTCTCCCGAGTAGCTCTAAAGGTGCAATGGACGCATACATAAGACAAGGTAACCGCATGAACTTGGCTAACGTAAGATTATTCCTATCTCTCGTGAATACTTGCTTGCATTGCTTAATGCGACCAACTATTTACCCTCCCAGGCAGTTAGTTGTTGCTGACTCTACTCATGGACAAGCGTGCTATAGCTTCACACTAAGAAAATAAGGTTTTCTCACACACTCACACGACACACACCTTCCGGTGGTTTGCTACATGCTTCATATCTCTAATCTACATGACTAAGTATATACTCTAGCAATCTCACTAAGTGGTGCAATGAAGTTATGGATGCTAAGTAAAGAAAGGTGAAGATGGAATTGAAGGAAACACATAAATGCATTGAACACATAATGTATTAATTCCTTAATCACAAAATGTAATACAATACAATATAAGAAAAGAAGAGAAAATGAAATGACCAGCTGGAAGCAAAGACTACCAGCGGATATGCGTCAAGGCTGCCAGTGGTGCCTTAGATGGGCAGTGGAGCTGATTCTCCCAAGATCTAGCTCCAGTCGAAGACTCTGGTTGTCACTCGGAATGGGTGAAGGAGGTGAAAAACTCTTAAGCTTCTTTTCACGCATTTGTCTGGATCACAAGGATTCGCCCTAGGCGAACCTCAAGCGAAAACCTTGGATGAGTTGAAATTCTGCTCATCGGCTTCTTTATATAGTGCTTGGATCACCGACAACATTAATGGACTGCTCTGATTCTAACATTTGCGGCACGTTTAGTCCTTTCTGAATCTCTTCTGCTAATGGAGTGGTAGATGAAATGTCAACATCATCTTTTGCTTTTCCCAAGGTATATGCATTGATGCGTTCATTCCACCAACCTTGCATTGATCCCTTTATCATGCGTTATCGTGTAGCCGTAATCATTCAGTGACCGCATTCGCTTAATACCACAACTTCTACATGATGACTGCAATCGCTTGACGAGCGCAACTCCCATGCGATGGACACATGCGTCTGATTACCGCAACACCCATGCGTTGATCGAATGCGTTCACCTTTATGATGGAGAGTTTCTCCGCATGCGGTTGTCTATGTGGTAGTCCGGCTTCCGCGTTTGCATCCACTTCTTGCGTTAGCTACAAAAATAGAACATTAAATGCATAATAACGCATAATAATGGGTGAGCCAAGATTCATCATGCTGAATGACGCAAGCTCATTTTATCATGAATTCCTAACATAATTTCTGCATATTCTACTTAACAACCCTCATAATTCTAAATAAAATACCTAAGATGACATGCATTTCTGCATATCATCAGCTATCTATGATCTATCTTCTATGTATATGGTGAACTTCAAAACTCCGAACTGGAACTTCTTTCACAGTGGTGGCCTTCGGTATTTATAGAGCTTCAAGGTGAAGAACTTTTCTCTCAAATGATTGCAATGATGGGCGGTCATTAATTTTTCTGTCTGATGCGCCGATTAAAGGTCACCAAAAAATTGAATGTACTTGCTACAGTGTGTCGTTAACGGCTTGTCAACTAAATTCGGATTCGACCATCATCAGCTTTTCGTCCCATCACGATTTATTATGCTTTCACCTTGATGCGTTGTATTTATGTGGTCACATTCCTGAGCAAATCTTCACGAGTTCAAACGATCGCATAGGTTTGCGGTCGCAATCTTCTAATGCGCTTGGGCGCCGAATTCCTTTGATCGTGAACTGCTTTGCGCCACCACCTTCCTGCACGAAATTAGCTACTTTAATGCGATGGGTGCATGCGATCGCAATATTCTCAACTTAATGCTTTTGGACCCGATTTTGCATATTTTTACCGTCGCATTCCCACATTGTTTTATATCTTTGCATTGTAATAACCTGCATTTCTACCCGTTATCACACCCCCAAATTTAAAACAATGCTTGTCCTTAAGTATAAACTAAATATTTTCCTTAGAGAGTCAGCCGCCTTTTCCTTACATAAATATCTCGTGGTGCCTTATTTAAATTTTATGAACCAAAATCTTCTTAATTTCATCCAAGTCTCTTCTTAAAATATTTCTAAGACTTAGGGACCACAAGTTTAACCTTCAAAAAGACTTTACTTGTTTCCAGGACATCGCATGATTTATTTCAAAGACTTTTTCCAGCCGGGGTGTTTCCAAATGATGTTTACCCTTGCATAGTTTAGATATTCTTTTTATGACCTTATGCTGATCCAAGTGCCTAGCCTTCGCTTTGACTTTCCCCCATGATAACTTGTAGAAATACAAGTTATTTATACTGCTTTATTTAGATATTGCAGCCAAAAGAGAGTAAAGTTGCGTCAATTGTATGGAAATTAGCTAAGAAATACAATAATTATAAATTGTCGTCAATACACCCACTAACACCATTGCTTTCAAGTCTGTTTGGTAGGATATCCAGTCACCCTATGCGCTTATGGCTCAAGAGAGAAAGATTAATGCATCTACATCGCATTGCGCCCATCATTTAGGAATGAATAAACAATCAACGCAATGACGGCGCATGCGGCAATCGATCCAGAGCTGAACTTCACCGCGTGCGGTAATAAAAACAACATTGCATGCGAGCACACGATCGAAAGATGCAAATGAGCAACGCAATCACGGAGGATTTTGACATGTGTACAACTAACCGTTGTGCATTTCGATGGACTGATTGCATAACAGAAGAAATATTTATTCCACCATTTCCGGAATTTCTATAATAATAAAGTGGGGACCACAAGTTAGAGAGTCAAAGCTTTCACCTATAAATACCCTCAAAGAATTCACTGAAAAATATACTTGATTCAAGGGATAATTGATACGAGACTATTGAGAGAGAGAGGCTGATCTGAGTGCTGATCGGAGAAGATCTGGGAAGAAAAGAGACAAGGCCGAGAGGTGAGTCTCAGGGTGAATCATTCCAAATCCCCGTAGTGAAGCTCTGTTCCTAAATCAACTCTATCGGTTGAGCAAGCCTGAGAGGGAAGCTCATCCTTTCATTCACTTCATCTACGCCGGTAAGCAATCTCTCCATCCAGATCGGTGTCAAGACATTGGCACTCTTCTGTATCTATTTCTAACTCTTATTCATCAATTGTATTTCATCTTCTTAGTCTAAATCATTCACAACCATGTATCAGATGCTTGATTTTATAATTAAATGTCATAATCACTTTGATTTTCACATTTCTGTCTATTTCCGTTTCTCCATTAATCGCTTTCTCCATGATGTTTTCTTAATCCCTTGATGATTAATACGAATTAAACAAGTAATTTAACCTGTGCTAAATAAAAAAAAGATGTTTAGCTAAAGCATGCTAGACGACATCTTCACCTGTGACAGTAGAAGTGAAGATGTCATTCTGATCTGTTGAAAGAAGGTTAGAAGAATGCATTAACTAAAGCAAGAAGTACTTCCAGAGATGGAATCAACCTTGCGTTCATTACGTTCGTTCCTGTTTCACCACAAAGATGTGGGAAACGTGGCCGATCACCGAGATGTGTAGGCCAAGGGAAAGTGGAACCGTACTAATATCTTTAACGCAATTAAGGAACTTGCGATGTTTATATTAATTATCCTTTCTCTTTCTGTTTCACACATAAGCCTTGCCACCGCATAACACGATCTTTGTATATTCTTCATAGTCAGTCTCAACCTCGGTATCTTGTATCATATAACCTGTATCTTGTATCATCATAGCTTAGGTTTATTTTATCACACTTTACTTTTATCGCAATTTATTTTATATCGCATTTTTATAGCTTATCTTTACTTTACTGCACAATTTACTTTATGCATTTTAAATACTTGTACACACAAATTTTATTAAATTGAAAAACCCTTGGTCGCATATATCACAAACATAACACAATTAACCTAAAACAATCCCTGTGTTTGACCTCGGATCACACCGAGAAACTTGCGGTGAAATTATACTTGGTTTCAATGCAAGGAAATTGTGACAACGCATAGCATACTACAAGAACATTCATTAATAATGCATATCTAGAAGTAGTATCACATATCATCGCAATCATCCATGCATTGTATGACATAAGAAGATTAATTTTATTCATTCATATTCATGCATGCATTACAAGTTTATGATGAGCTTTTATGATGATAAAGACCTAAAATCTATGTCATCAAGTCTATGGCGCCGTTACCGAGGAACTGGTAACGGGGACATGGACTTGTAGCTTAGATTAAAATTATGTCATCAAGTTTATGGCGCTGTTGTCGGGGAACTGGTAACGGGGACATGGACTTGTAGCTTGGATTAAAATATGTCAACAAGTTTATGTCGCCGTTGCCAGGGTTTGGTTAACGGTTATTGTTTGAGAACGTTTGTAGTGTGTATAGGACAGATCTTTTTGCACTGGCTGTTTATCGTGAAGAGCAGTTTGATGGCTTATGAGTACAAGAGCGACCCATAAATTTTAAGCTGACCCAGAGATTAGGTGTATTTTTCGCGCAGGAGCACATCGGGACCAGATTAAGCACCGAAACTTCAAGATCTATAGTTGCGGAGAATGTAAGGTGCAATGCATTTCCCATAACTGGTGTGATTCTCAAAAGAAGTAGATCAGCTCTCTTCCCGTATGGTGTGATTCCCAAAAGAAGTAGATCAGCTCTCTTCCCATATACATTCCGTGTTGAGACTAAGAAAGGAGCAATGTACCTGAGGACATTGGGTAGGCAAGCTGGACCGCCTGCAAAGGTGTGGATTGCGCTCATGCAAAGAACGCCATCTTTCGGTCCATATCTCAGATCTATGTTTAAATGCTTTCTTTAATTCTTGTCTTTATGAATTTCTGAACTTTGTCTTTTACTACTTCATTTAATTTGTTGCATGACTTTATGCATTTATTCTTCAATTGACTCTCTTGCATTTATTTCTGTGTTTTCTTTAATTACTTTAACTTTTCTGTATTTAATGCGTTATTCTTTAATTGGTGAATAATTAAGTAATGAGAAGAAAATTTATTACTGCAAGTCATATTAACTTGCGTTGATGAAAAAAAAATTAATAAAACAAAACACATTCAATATGCATGGCGATAATGGACGCATCTTGAACCAACAAGATACGCTTTGCATTCATCCTACTCAAATGCATTGAGCTGAGGGGTGTGTTGTGCGCGTGTGTGTCCTTTGCCCGTCCTTAGCAAAATGCACTATGTTGAGGTAGTGTTGCGCTGGTAGTAATACCGTGCACCCGATCCTCCAGAAATGCATTTAATTAAGGGGTGAGTTGTGGGGATGTATGCATTGTTGCTCGTCCTCTGCGAAAATGAATTTGCGTTGGTGAACACATTTTGTCAATCTTTTCCTTGCGTCCATTCGAATAAAACATTAAAGATAATTCTTTTTGCAAAATTGAGAAGTCCAATAATTCTGTATTCCAAAGAATTGATGAGTCTGCAGACGAAAGGACGTTTACTCTGAAACCTTATAAATGAGGGGAGTTCAAAAGGCGGGCCTTTTGAGTGTCTCGAGGCCTGCCATAGCAAAAATAGCGTTGGGCCCACTAAGGCCCAACCTATAAAAAGGACTTTCCTCGTCTGTGAGCACACTTTGCCTCGTTTGCAATCTAAAACCCTAGCGCCCCTGCATACCAAGCTTTCTTCTTCCCTGAAACCCTAACGTTTTCCAGCTTTCTTTCACCTCAGCATCCATGGCCGACCAAACTTCCCAACCTTCCGCTTCACCCTCAACACCTTCAACTGACCAACTCTCCATGCGAGAAGCAGCATTCCTTGCTGCTAGTCGTCGTCTTGCTGCTCAACCTCACACTATTCCCAGAATTTCTGGAAGACCCCGGCAAAACCTTTTAGCCATCAGACCACTTCAGTTTAAAATGGGGTAAAGCACTGAAAGCACCCCACTCCCAACTCTAGTAGTCTCCACTGAAAGCGAAAAGAAGAGACGAGATGACAATGAGGTATTCAGAAAAATTCTGAGTAACTTGGAGGAAGGAGAAGGACTGCCTGAGGCAGGGGTTATAAGTCAAACACTGTCTACAGAGGAGGTGACGGTGGCAGTGACTGAGGAAGTGGCAGTGACTGAGGAAGTGGCAGTGGTGGAGGAAGTGGTGGAAGAGGAGACAATGAGAAGCACTCTGGCCATAAGGGATCCTGAGGAAACTACGCAAGTAGAATCCTATGACGGACCCATCAGAGTCGCGTTGGAGGAAGTCGCGGCAGAACCAGTGCAACTTAGGGAGTCGGCGCAACTTGAAACAACGCAATTGGTTGCGGTCGACGAAGTCAAAGAAGGAGAAGTTACCCCCCCTGATGCGGCGTCGCAAGGAGAATGCATCGCAATGGTCTACCGCTGACCCTTTAATTTTGATCAATGCATTAGAAGAAAAGGAAAGGAGGAGAAAGGAAGAGGAAGAGAGACAAGAGAAAATGGAGCGGGCGAAACTCATCACTACAGAAGGTGATAGAAGAAGAAGACTGCATGATGAGGAGGTTTTTTGTAATAACGAGATCTCAAGGCTTGAAGAAATAAGGCGGATTGAAGAGGAACAACGCCCTTTGTTGGCCTCTGAGCAGTTTGTGGAAGAGTTTGAAAGAGAAGTGAGAGAAGAGGAACAAGAAGAAAAGAAAAAGAAGGCAGAAGAAGAAAGGAGAATGAGAAAAGAGAAGGAAAGGAAGCGCGAAGCCAACAGGCAGCCTTTAATTAAGAAGAAGGGCAAGGAACTTGCTGAACGAGAGAAGAAGGAAAAACGCAAGGAACGGGAAAGAAAACAAAGACAACAATCCCGCCTTGCGTTGGTCAAAGGAAAGGGCAAAGCGGTCGCAGAAAGCAGCAAGCCCGCGTTGACAAAGGTGCGTCCATCAAGAAAGAAAGAGAATGACGATTTGTTGATGGAGATGGGCTTTTTCCCGATGCAAACACCACTACCAGATCTAATCACGACTGTGATCGTGGAGCATGGTTGGGACACATTTTTCCAGTGCCCAGCCATTGTTGTTCCAAAGGTAGTGCGCGACTTCTACCATGGAC